>NC_057699.1:1584840-1628638 GCF_014466175.1 Vespula pensylvanica | reverse complement strand
AATCGGTATTAAATATGATAATTTCGCATTAAATAATTTCAATATTTCGAATTTATGAGAACCTCGGATTCGGCTGAAATAATTCGTATAATTTTGATAATTCTATAATTATTTAAGCGATCTATAACGTACACTGAATATAATGAACAATGATTTGTTCAATGGAGCATTTGAGGAACATTACATAGCACGTAACACGGATCGATATTAAATAATTTTAATCTAATATTATAAAATCGTATTACTCAATATCGATATTCTTTACTTTATCCATAGGTGATCTTAAATAACACGTTCTCGATAATTCTATAATTATGATTTAAATATATCATAAAGCACGGGTATAATAAAGTGGTGTGTAAACAGTGTGTGTTTCTGTGTGGAACGTGATAGGAATCTTATTTACAGTTTCTTACATTCGCATATATTCATCATCGTCCTAGAAGAGGATGCAGATCACAAGAGGAATTTTAAGTAAGTATATTTTCATAACAGACATTTCTTCAGTATTTTCAACGGTTTATTATTGTAACGATTATAATAATAATCTTCTTTCTATTTTTCTATTTCAGAAGTTTGATTGCAATTGTGCGCGAAGCAACGAACGAATCGAGTGTTTGATATAATAGTTGAAATAAAAATCTAGAAAATGGTGAAGTGAAAGTGTTTGTTCGTTCGTGTTGCGCGATTTAAACAACTAGTGTACTTAATATCGACTACGTGCAATGTAGTCGTTAGAGTCAGTGTTTGTTCGTAAAGTATTTGTTTTCTTTTTTTCAGATAGTCGCACAGACTATTATTTATACTAATACAATAGATTATCGCGAATTAAATTCAGTGGCGTCTCGTAATTATAATAAATAATTAACGCGTATTAGAGTCAGTGCAACATTAAAGTGGATCTTAACCTACATCGTACAACTTTTTAAGTAGTAAGTGAATTTTTAATTTTCTTCGATCATTATCAATCATGGCGTAGTCGAAAAGTCCCGATCGGTACGAGTGTATCGGTTATGAAATATAAAAAAATTAAAAGAGCATTGAATAAGTACGAGTAACTTTTTCTTTGAAAGGAAATTTACTCGTGAATTGTTTCTTATATTTTAATTATTATTTTAGATCAAGATAATCTTCTTGTTTCATACGCATATTGTAATCGATATTTATTAACTTTAATGTAATTAAAGTTTATTGAATTTAATTAAATTATTCTTTTGTATTACTTCGTATTTTCTAATCGATATTTATTAACGTTCATGAATTTTAATGAACAATGAGAACAAATATATTTGCCATGAATGATTTTCTTGTAGTAAATAGTGTAATCGTTTGTAAGAAGGAACATTAGAGTTTGTGTGTATATATATATATATATATATATATATATATATATATTATATTTTAAGATAAAAATTAATTATATATTTAATCTAAATATCGATTAACTTTGAAATATTTACCGTACAATAAAGATTTGTTTAACTTAAATTTTCATTAATTCATAGTTCATTAATTTTCATAGGACATTCTTTTCGTTATCTAATAAATATTTTTAGTTACTATCGATTAATAAGGAATTATTTAAATTGAATTTTTATATTAGCTTGAATTAAAAAATAGGATTAGTTATAACAGATATCTGTAATCAGGCATTATTTTAAATAATTTCCATTAACAAATTTTCGCAAATATTAAGGGGGGAAAAAACAAAGTGATGAGACTCGTAGAATCATAGTTCGTAGATCCTCGAATAATTAAATTTTAGTTAAGGATTTTCGACAAGTAATATATTAATTTTCGTTTCTTCTATTCTACTATAAAGAATCATAATCAGAAATATATGCAAAGATATTATGCAAGGAGCTTAAATTTTTTCTTTGTAGAAGTATTACGATCGTGTTAGGATTGTTTTTCTATATTTTAAAACGAGAAATCAAGTTTTATTTTCACGTATTTGTGTTACGAAACGTATAAGATGTGGCAATTATGGGGTTCATTGAAATTCCACTGAATATAGGTGCACATAGAGCTAAAGCAAACGCACTGGGATCTGTGCCAAGTTCTTTCTTTGCTACGAATTACGGGGGGGAAAAAAAAAAAAAAATTTGTTTAGATTAGGATCGAGAATTTGTTATTTTCTTTTTCTCTTTTAAAATGAAATTTAATTAAATTCTCAGTTTTATCTTTCTTTAGTAATATACGTATATATATATTTTTTCTTTTTTCTTTTTTATAAGATCGAGTTTTATTAGTTTCATTAAGTTAGATATTTTTTTTTTCTTTTTTTTTTTTTTTCCAAATCATGAAAGGAATAGGAAATTATAACTGTACCGAAGAAAATAAGCATACTTCAATATATGTTGTGTTTTTTTTTTTTTTTCATTTGCTGCACGTAGATTACTGCAGAGGATTAGAGATTAAGAATTTTTCATTTTCGACCAAAATTAATTTAATATAAGCTACGCTATATACCGACTTGTAATGGATATTTCAAAATTAATGGTTTTATTCGTGATACACGTGGTTTATGAAAACGATAATGAAATTTATAGATATAAGAAATAGATCTTGCGATAATATTGATTTAAAATCGACAGTGTTGTTAAAGTCGATCAGTTTAAATTTTATATGGGGTAATATAAAACCTTTTAATTAGAAGAAATGCTAGACGATTCTATCTTACTTTTTGATTAGATAAATAAATCTCGCGATATTATCGATTTAGATATAACTGCGTGTTGAACGCATAACGATTAAAATTTTTATATGGGAGAATATAAAATGTTTCGATTAGATGAAATATGAAACCCTTTTTTTTTTTTATATTTTTCAAAAGACATTGAACGCAACTGAGATTTGATTTTGAAAGAATAATAATGTATAAGTAGAACTATCGTTAAATCATAGATCTTTTTAATAACTATTTCCACGTGATAAGACTGAAGCAATCGATTGACTTTTAAATATTTACCGTACAATAAAAATTTGTTTGAATTAAATTTTCATTAATTCATAATTCATAGCTCATTAATTTTCATAGGACATTCTTTTCGTTAACTTATAAATATTTTTAGTTGCTATCGATTAATAAGGAATTATCTAAATAGAATTTTTATATTACTTTGAGTTAAAAAATAGGATTAGTTATAACGGATATCAGTAATCAGGCATTATTTTAAATAATTTCCATTAACAAATTTTCGCAGATATTAAGGAATAAAAAAATGTATAAAAATATATTTATTTTCTACGATATGGTAATCACCATTCGTAAAGAATCCAAATTAGATAACAGTTATTAAAAAACATAGCCATATAATGGTTGAAACGATTATTTAATTATTTTAATTTAATTATTTTAGCTTCTCTCTTCTCCTTCTTTAATTAAACAAAAGTCGAATTCGATTTAGGTACTTTAATTTTGCTTGAGTGAAATCATTTTCGAGATATTCACTTCTCGTTATCTGTTCCATCGCATTTACTAAATTCATTCTATTTGTATGTTTTATATAACCTTGTATAACCTTTCTTTATTTATTGAACGCGTTTACCACTATACATATACACTGTAAAATATCACTCGCGTTAACATCTACGATGAATGATTTTAAAGTGTATATACTTTATATATAATAGCGTATATGTGTTATATATATATATATATATATATATATATATATATATATATATACACATATATGTAGATAACTTTTAATTACATGAAAATACTAAATAAGCATATTCAATGAAGTATTCTCGATACTATTTGTACGATGACAAGAGAAACGGAAGTTATTTACGTTTATATACTCGTATCATAAAATAAATTAAATATCGAGGGTGGTATAGATAAAGCATCGTTTCTGTCTCACTCACCGAATTTATGGTTGTGCTTCCATGAAGGTATAACGTCTTGTATTATTAATGGTCGTGGTTACTTAATATATCTTCTTCTGATAAGAAACACGAATTCTTTATACCTCGAATATATTGACAAAACGAGAATAAATATGTATCTATAATATATACATATACATTTCTATTTACTTCTGAATGAAACGATCGAGGAGGTGTAGAAGAATATAGTTTTTTATCTAATTAAATTAATCTTTATCGCTTTCGTTATCGTTAATAGCCATGTTAATTTTTTGATAACAGTACTACAACAAATTCTATTTAATTAATGTTATAGTATTTTTTTTTTTTTCTTTTATAGAATTTATTAGAGATGTTCAAAGTATAGTTCACTTTCGTATAGTTCATTTTCAAACATTCTTATCGTTTCTTGTAAAGTTTGTCGCTCCAAAGATAGATTTTTTTTTTTTTTTAATAATAATAATGTAAAGTATATTTTAATTAAAATAATAAATCTTATCTATTCATGGATTGTTTTCAAAGTAACATTGACTTAGAAAACAAAATGAAAGATAGCAAGTAGCAAGTAGAATTCATTCATTCATTCATTCATTCATTCATTCATTCATTCATTCATTCATTCATTCATTCATTCATTCATTCATTCATTCATTCATTCATTTATTCATTCAATAATTCATTCAATGATTCATTGTATTCGAATATTTCGAATAATCACTTTAATCGTACATAATTATATGTACATACATATTACTCGAGTTCCCTTACAATCGTGAATTTTAGATAGTGGAAGAAAAAAAGAAAAAGAAAAAGAAGGTAAAGAAAAGAAAAGAAAAGAAAAAAGATAGAAAAAGAAGGAAATATCCCTCGTGAGTTCAAACGTTCATCTCGACTTCTAATTAGAGTCGCGAGTTCGGAGCATTAAAATCCGACGAGGTACTAATTAACAGGGAGGATCGGATGTAATTACCGATGGCAAAGTCAAGGATCGTTGGTGAATTCTCCTGTCTGAAGACTTTTGTAAAAATTGGTAAGATCGTTACATATACGTACGTTTATGTAAATATGTGTCTATATGTACGTTTATGTCTCTGCATATTCGAGAACGTATCGACGTGTATCGTCATTGAAATTTTCATTTATCAATAAATTATTACGTATCGAAAAGCTACACATCTATACACGTGATACACGTTAAAAAAAAAAAAAAAAAAAAGAATTTTTTTCTTTATAGAAATCTTCCTTATCGACCTGCGTACACGTACGTATATGTATTTAAACACGTTGAACGCCGCCACTAGTCTCTCACATCGGATTTTCCATTGAGAAAAGTTATAATTATTTTATGTAAAATAAAACGTGATCGTGAAATTCTTATATAAAATAATTATAACGTATAATGAAATTTTCATAGTGTTTAGTAATCCGTTGTACGCAACTTGAAAATTACGTGAACATAATTCGGGATTCGACGTGTTAAATAACGTGTCGATCGATTTCGTAGTTCGTTCTTTGCATCAATCAATTTATTATGAAAACAAAAGAATGATGAAGAATGTTTTAATGTAACAAGGAATGATATATTAGGTCATTGTTAAAATTATCACTTTTCAAACTTCTCAATGGTAATTTTTTTTTGATGGTATATCGTACATTTAATTCATTGCGAATGAATAACTCGCATAATGATTCATTTTTTGAAGGAAAAGTAGTAATTTGAAATTGTTTGATGAAATATTATACTTACGAAAAATGCTTATTAATAAGTTGAATATGAATGTAAATTAAAAAAAAAAAAAGAAAAAACAAAAGGGAAAAGAAAGATAAAGTAAAGAATAAATTATTTTAATTTATTATCGTTCGTATAATAATATTATTTACGATATGAAAAATTTTGAGGAAAATGTAGATGATCTATCCTTTAGTTTTTACTTCGTCGTTTATATTCGACTATCTATAGTTAGATAACGCTTGATGGTCACCAAAGTTCTCTTAACTTGACTAATTATCGGTACGAACGTGTTGCTAGCAAACTGAGCGGAACAATAAGAAGTGGAGTATAGTTAAACGAGCTGTGGTTAGTTAAACAACTTCGTCTGTTCTACCTTTGAGCTTACAATCGGACACCGAAACTAAAGTGGATTGCAGATAACGCTTTTGCTTTAGTAGGAAGTAACACGTGAAACGTGAGACGACGTAGATTTGCTTTGTGCAATCTATGCGTGTAGAATAACATATAATATATGTACATATGTACATTAATGGCATTGTCAGAGATATCCACTACCACTTCCATATGTCCTCTATTATTCCTGTGTATTTATGCACAAATAAATAAATATTATTCTATGTTAGAGATATCTATTAAGAATATTTTAATCTTTCATAATTCAATTCTTGTCTTTTAGTTCCAAAAAAAAAAGAAAAAGAAAAAAGGATAATTACATAAAGTGAAAAATGTATAGTACGAGTATATATCTTATTCATCAAACATTAATCTTTGAATACGAAATAAAAAATATATATATATATAAATAGATTATTTTATATTATAAAAAGAGTAAAATAATATGATATACAAGTATGCGATATTAGAGTTACATAATATCATAGAGGGTTAATAAGAAAGAAGATAAAATTAACGTGAATAAGATCTTTTATTTATTTTCATATAAAGTTTCTCGTCAATCTACAATCCTGAAGCATCATTAATTCGAAGGAAATTATTCATTTCTCGGTTGGTAGTAATTTTTTAGGTGAACAATAAATATAAGGAAAAATTCTTGTTAAATGAAAAAAGAAAGAAAAGAAAAAATAATAATAATAAGAAAAAAAAAAAAAAGGAAAATGTTAAAAAAAATTAGAGTGTATAGGATAGAACGTTGAACACAAATTGAGATCACTACTAGACGGCAAAACAAGAAGGTGTATTTCACGCGAGGAGAGTGAATTTCACGCGTGTCGTTCCTCCTCCTCTTCCATCTCCTTCTCCTCTCTTCATCCTCCTCTTCATCCTCCTCTTCATCCTCTTCTTCATTCCACCATCACCGACGCGTATCTCCCAGCACCTGTGCGTACTCGTGTTTGTTCATATGTTGCATTTGCAAGCGTAACACGCGCACGCCTTTCCACCGATTGATCGTACGTGGTCTGCGCGCGAGAGTAAGCACGTTTGCGGTGAGCCTTAATTTAACGATCGCGCGAGAGCTTTGTGCGATAATAAAAATAGATCTCGTTTATTTTCGCTCGCGATGTAATCAATTCGTTGTGGGATAATTAGATAAATTTAAATTTCTTAATTAGTTACGCTCATTAGAGGACAACGTTAACGAGTTTCTGGAAAATTGGGAGAATAATTCGGGGACGAGGACCATGCTTCTCTCTAATCGAAAACGATGAATCAGGGGAGTTGCTATGTCGAAATTTTGCGTTAATACAAAGCTTATTTACTTTATACTCCTTCTATCGTTAATATCGATGCTAATATCACGATATAGGATTTGAAAATTGGAAAGAACTTTGAAAAATATGAATTAATTAATCTCAAAACAAAATGTATACGTATGTATAGATCTATCGGGTATATTTTATCGCTTGATTTTGTTATTATATAAATATGTTTAGTGTAGGATTTGGAAATTGAAAGGGCTATGAAAAATATGAGTTAATGAAATATCAAAGGAAAAAGTGACGAATTTGCTGTATTGCTTCGTTTTATTAATTATTATTAATTTTAATGAAAATATTTTGATACGTGTACGTTTTGGAAAATTGAAAGGCCAGCGAAAGGTATGAATAAATTAATTAATATCAAAGATACGACAAGTATATTCTATTTGCAGTTTTTCTCGTTTCATCGATATCAATCGAACATTAGTAAAATCAATGGAAAAAATTTTATTATTTGATATCGAAGAAAACAAAATGATATCTTTTATTTAATTTAAAAAATTCCCATCGATACCGATAATATCTCGATTAAGAACTTAAAAATAACAAAATAGATCATTAAAAAATACGATAATGATTTGATTAATATAAAAGGAAATGAAAGAGTGACGAACGTATCATTTGATTTTTCCATTATTTATTTCTATTCACAAATCCTCTCGTATCATCGATATCGTTAAAAATATTTTCATATATGATCTAAAAACACGAAGGACAATGAAAAATCTTAATGACTTAATTAATATCACAGGAAAAAAAATGACAAACATACCATTTGATTCTTTTAGCATTTATTTCTATTCACAGACCCCATCCTATCATCGATATCACTAAAAATATTTAGATATAGGATCGTGAAAATGGGGGAAGGTCAATGAAAAATATGAATGATTGAATGAATGAATGAATGAATGAATGAATGAATGATTGATTGATTGATTGATTGATTGAATGAATGGATGAATGATTGAATGAACGAATTAATGGATATAAAAGGAAAAAACGAAAAAAAAAAGAAAAAAAAAAGAAAAAAAAGTGACAAATATATATATATGTATATATATATATATATATATATGAATATATATATATATATATATCGCTTGATTCTTCCATCGTTTATTTCTATTCACAGTCAATAAATTAAGACGTATCGTTGGAAATCATACGAGAACCGAGCGACATTGTAAAGAATTATATGAAAATCGCGAGCGAGCTTCGGTCGACGTTGCGATCAATCAATAAATACAAAATGAGCTCGTATAAAGTTAGCGGTTGACGCGCGCGACCACGAATCATCGCTACGTCGAAATCGTTCGTGATTACTCGTTGATTTTTCTTTTCTTTTTTTAATTCTTTATTATCATCATCATCATCATTATCATCATCATAATCATCATAATCATCATCATTGTAATCATTATCATCATAATCATAATCATCATCGTCGTCATCATCATCATTATCATCGTCATCATCGTCATCATTGTCATCATCGTAATCATCGTCATCATCATTATCATCTTTTATGTACATACATCGGTCTGCCTCCTTCATTAATATCTCTTTCTCTATTTCATTCATTTTATTTCACTATCTCTTCGTTTTCTTTCAACTTGACGACAATAAATTGGACTAGATCGTTTGTTATTAATATTAATATTATTCTTATTATTATTATTTTTTTATCTTTATTTATTTATTTATTTATTTATTTATTTATTTATTTATCTTTTTTTTTCTTTTTATTAAGTATAACGTTCGCATTTTTTACTTTTTCTCTCTTACACACGGGCGGCCAACTTGTTCGTTATGTCTGTCATTCTCTTCTATCCGTTTTCTCCCCCTTCTAACACCCACTCTCCATATATCGATTATTATAAAAAACGTCCAAACTTTCTATTCCTTATCTAATCAACGATAAACACTAATATCTCTGTCTCTTTTCTCTCATTCGTCCTATAAATCCGCCTCGAAATTTTTCATCGTAAATACTTTTGCGTTTTATTTCGTTTATTCGTTATTTTTTCCGAGTGTGTATATATATATATATATACATACATATATACATATACACACACATATATATATATATATACTCGTACGAAAATGTGAACGACGAAAATAGTGAACTATTTAATACGAGATATATGGAGTAAGCTTCTCGTTACGAGTATAGATCACTCTTTCGCGATTTTTTGTTTCGCGAAACTCCTTTATTCATGATATAATTCTCGAATTATTCGAGATCTTAAACGATTTCAAAATACGATATCTCTTTCGACGGAGCTCGAAACTGCGAACTGTGATCCGTACACGTCATTGTCCAAGCCAGATGTAAAAGGATTTATTGCGCTCTCGGTATTGATGCACGCAATCGCAATCCCAATCGCAATCGCAATTGCAGCTTGCGTGCTAATAAATCAATCTTCAAAATCGTAGAAGTAACTCGTGTCGATTGTGATGTGTATATATATATATATATATGCATATATATATATACACCTTTATATATATATATATATACATATATACATCTAAGTACGAGGGTGGTGGGGATGATAGTGATGATGGTTTTTAATCGATCCTTGATTTTTGTTTAAGGACATTACGCAAATACCTCTTTTTAAAACTATTTTCTTTCTTTCTTGCTTTCTTTCTTTCTTTTTTTTTTTTTTTTTAATTATTTTTCCTTCGATCTTTGTTTTCCAGCGCGTTCAGAAATATTCGCGTTTTCTAAATTTCTACAGATAATACGTCTATAGATGTCGATGGGAAGGATGAACATGCATCGTTGACCACTTACGTTTTATTCCACGGTTTCGAAACTTTTGTGATTTTCGACGATGTATTTACCTCCCCCCTGAATATGTGTGTGTGTGTGCGTGTACGTGTGTCTCTTTCTCTCTCTCTCTCTTTCTTTTTTCTTTCTTGTTTTTTCTTTTTCTTTTATTTATTTATTTTTTTTTAATTATTCGCTCAAAAAGGTGGAGGAGGGGACAGATTGATCTCGTGTATATGTACAAATTTGTGTGTGTGTGTGTGTGTTTGTGTCTGTGTGTATAGGTCCGTCGTCGATATATATACATACATACATACATACATACATATATATATATATATATCTTCTTAAATATATAAAATTATTTCGCGTATATATAATAATCGACTCTCTCATTCGACTTTTCTTTTCTTTTCTTCTTTATTCTTCCTAATCTGATTTTTTATTTTGTTTCTTTTTTATTTTGTTTACTTATCTTTCTCTTATCTCGCTCGTTCTCGTGTAATTCTTTCTTTCTTTCTTCCTTTCTTTCAATCTTAAGCATTCATTCTTTAACATCACCATCCATGATTTTACACTATACAAAAGATTTACATAAGATCCAACGTTATAATATATCGTCTATGTATATAATAGTCTACCTTTTAAGTTTTGGCAAAGATCAATACAAAACATCGTTAGGTCTCTACGCTTAATAATATATACAAAATCTTTGTAACTTTCAATATTTTTCGTGGTGCGGCGCCAATATACACATGTACAAGGGACCATCGCGTCGAAGGTACCAAAGGGTTAACATCGGCCGATGGTCGAAGGATTGTCGATCGTAAGAAATAGTACGTATAATATTGTGAATAATTAAACGGCGATGTGTAGCGTAAATCGAGAAAAAAAAAAATTCATTCATTTCTTTTCTTATCTTATTAATTGTTCTTTTTTTCTTTTCTTTTCTTTTATCTTCTCTTTTCTTTCGTATCGCATTCTCAAAACACTTGATTTCTCATCGGACTATTTCGGAATCGAAAACGTGCAGTCCCTCTTTTTTTTTTTCTTTTTCTTTTTTCTTTGCTTTTTATTAATTTCGTTCGTTCGTTCGTTCGTTCGTTCATTTTTCTTTCTTTTTTCTTTTTTGGTTTTTGTTTTCTTCTTTTTCTCTATAAGTTCGAAAACGTAAAATTTGCTATCGGAAGAGTGAATGGATTTTTCTTGGCAGACCGGAGATTGAAAGATTTTTATTTTTATTTTTATCTTTATCTTTATTATTATTATTATTATTATTATTATTATCATTATCATTATCATTATCATTATCATTATCATTATCATTATCATTATCATTATTATTATTATTATTATTATTATTATTATTATTATTATTATTATTATTTTCTTTTTTCTTTTTTTTTCTTTTTTCCCCCTTTTCTTTTCTTTTCTTTTTTCTTCGTTCAAAGCGCTGCTGCTGTGCTCGCGAGAAATGTTTGTCCATTTCAAATACAAAACTCATTTTTAGTCGAGACAAATCGTCAAGATATACGACGTATACGAAACAGAAGAGGTCGCCACGTCTAGGAGAAGTTTTCTATAAATTTGCACTCTCATGTCACGTTCGTGACATTTATTAACAATATTCTATAGAATACGAAGAAATTATCGTTCGAATCAGTCCATCATCAGATATCGTTATTAGATATCGAAACGTATTTTGTGCCCGTTTTCTGTTCTTTTTTTTTTTTTTTTTTAAATTTTTTTTTTTCATTCTCGTTGTCTGCAGTTCTTTATAATATTGTTAATTTAGTCACAAAGGTGATAAGATTGCTCGTATTATTCATTCGGAAACCATTTCTATCTACTTATTCGTTAAATCGATCCGTATATTGCTACCGTATCACATAATGTTTGTTTATTGTTACACGACCGTCGTTCGCCGCGTAAGATTATTTTCTCGGTCTAACGGCAACGCCATAAATCGGAGTATTCTTACGATATCGTACGCTGGCCGGCAGTGAGATATATGTATAATGTCTATATATATATATGTGTGTGTGTGTATATATATATATCTTTCTCTTTGTTTTCTTTTTCTTACTGCATGCCCTCAAGTATATACGTACGTTTGAAGTCGGCACAAGGCAATACAAATATATTGGCGAAAATGGTAAAGGCTATCGAGGGAATGCTCGTACATAACTCGAGTTCCTACGTATCTTTTATCGTTGAAGAGAATCTCGTTAAGTCCCTTTGTATGTGCTTTTCGAAAGATTCTCGATAGGCGTATCGTCGCACGATGAAAATTCGGATTTAAGAAGTTTCACGTTGTCATCGATGTATATGTGTGTGTATATATATATATATATACATATATATATATATATATAATATGTATATGTATATATGTATATTAAGTATAATTCCGTGTTGTCTAGAAATATTCTCGAAGGATAGAACGACGACGAAGAAAGTTGAAAAATATCGCTATAGCAATGGTCTCGACTGAAACGAAAGAATGTTAAAGGTTCGATCCTCCCTCTCCTTTTTTTAACCTTTTGTTCTTCTTATCGATATATATAATATATATCTAACTGGATTCGAGCGGAAAGTATACTTAAAAGAAGCAGCCAAAAGGAGCAAGTTCATTCGTCCGTTCGAATATTATTCTCACGTCTGGCTTGTAAAGCTATTTTATTTCTCCGGAGAAAAATAGTTAAAAGGTTCCTTCGAATAATTTTCTTGAAAGATTTCCATCGGATTATCTCAAGGTCGATGCCATTTAAGCGAATAATTTCGCCATTTCTCGTCTATAACTCACGGATATTCGGAGCTAGCGTTTCCTTGTGTCTTGGCGGTTGTTTGAGTGGTAGCCGGTGTTCTCGTGAAATTACCGAATTGATTTTTGGTAGGTGAAACTGATGTTTGGGAGGGTCCGGTACCGGTAGCTAACGATTTGTCTCTTGGTGGAGGTGCCGAGCTAATGCTAGACGAACTTACGCCAGAATCGCTTGATTTCTCGCTTAAACAACCGCGCTGACTCAAAGCCGTGGCAACGTCACGAGCAGCTTCGAGTCCAAGATCGGTGTTACCACCGACAACGTATTTGACCATACCAAGCTTTTGATTACCTTCGCATGCTTCCTCGATCACAACAGTTTCTCCAAAATTACTTCTCTTTCCTATTGCTCTAGCGCTACCACCGCGTAACAAAGGAGATTTATCGAATTGTCCTTCCTTTTGCGTTAAAAGCGATCCACCGATAGGTATATTAGGATGAAAGTCATCCTTAACGTCTGTCAATGCATTACCCTCGCCGGTAACGTTGCCAACTGCTATCTTACTTTGAGCACTACTGTCGAGATTATTCTCTCTGGATATCTTAGTCGCCATCGATGATTCAGGACTGACGTTTCGACGACTTGTTGGATTTTTATGCGCATCGTAGCAACCAGAATCCCTTGGGAATTGACGTCGATTGAAGGGAGAACAATGACCGGACGTTTGTCCAGAATGAAGAACTAATCTGCTAACCTCGTCTCCTTCCGAACTCGACGCTAGATCTCCTTCGCTACCAGCTGTTAAAGAAAGCAAATATCAAAGGATTATTGTGATTTAAGTTTATACCGGGAACTTATATACTTTCGAAAACTCGGCGGAGATATCACGAAGATATCTGGCAAACGCTTTCGAGATTATGCGAGGAACAGGAAGGTGCTCGTTGATCGTTTTACTTACACTGAAGGTCGTGCAATAGTTGTACGGCCGTAAGTATCTTGGCACGGTGCTCCGGCTGATGTATACTCAAATAATCGAGATCCGCTGGCTCTATTTCCCTGAACAGCTCCAAATCCTCGTAACCGTTCAGCACGAAAACGGAAATGTGTTCCTGCACGAACGTAAGGTAGTTTACCACGTTAGTTGCCTTTTCATCGTTATCCCTAGCTTATTGGATCGCTCTTCGTGGCTTTAGTATTTGGAATTCAACGATATAGAAAGAAAGAAAAAGAAAGAAAGAGAAAGAGGAGTAGACGGATAGAAAAGAATACATGGAAAAAGTCGAACGATAGATAACTTGCTTGTTAGAGAAATATGCTTGGGTCGATACGAAGGATAACGAAAAAAAAAAAAGAAAAAGAACACGCTAAAGCTACTACCAGTATTACTACTGTTACTACTACTATTACTATTACTAGCCGATTTCTTTCTACCGTATTCGAAATGATACAAAAGATAAGCCGTTTTATTTGCATCGTCAGAAATGTCGAAGAAGACATCGCTTTTTACCTGAAGATTCATTCTTTGCAAGAGCTCTTGAACCGATCCGGGCTTTTGCCTGTATCTCTGACCCCACTTGCTACTACGTTCCGAGTCACCGCGTCTTGGTACTCGGTCGTTCAGTATCTCTACGTTGATGAATTTGAAGTGTCCTATCCTGTTGTGAACGACACCTTTCCAAAGACCACTTTTGTTCATCTGTACCACGTCGATGATGTCACCTTTCTAAATAATAAAAATAATAGAAAAAGATCCATAACGAATTATCCCGTTGAAAATGAAGACTAAGATCAAGGATTTTTTTTAAATTGCTAACGTTATAATATTTGCTAAAAAAAAGAGAGAGAGAGAGAGAGAGAGATGAAAAGGAAAAAAAAAGGAAGAAAAAACTCGGAAAGAAAACAACCTAATAAAAGGTCATTCGTTGCGAAGAAACAAGTAGGTTCGCATGGTTTCTACTTTATGGTAATTCTCTATCGTTGAAGGACTTCCGTAGAAACGAACCTTAAATTTGAGCGCGTCCTTATCGTAAGGACTAGGTGTGTAATCGACCAAGGCTCTCGCCCTGCAAAGTACAGGGCCGATGGACGTCGGGCTTATGGCGTCTCTTTCTTCGCACGATATCGAGCTGTGATTACTTCCCGCTCGTACCAAAGCTTGCGTGCTAGAACCACTTCCGCTCGGAAGACTCTCAACGCTACTGGCGCTACAAGGAAAGGCCTCAGAGGACGCTCGATCCTGGCGAAGCCTTGAGATCTTCGTTTGTACGTCGTGTCTGAGATTTCTTGCACGTCCACCTACCCCAGTTTTAGTTTCTTCGTCCAATAGAGCACTCGCCTCCGACTAGAAATATCGATAATCGATCTTTTTTTTTTCTTGGTTTTCTTTTTTACATTTTGTATTTTACCCTTTTTTTCTTTTTTTTTTCTTTTTTCTTTCTTCTTTTCTATTCTATTCCTTTCTATCTTTCTTTCTTTTTGTTTTATTTTATTTTATTTTATTTTATTTTATTTATTTATTTTTTTTTCGATGTAACATTCCGTACGGTTTTTTACGAGATATTTCGTATTAGCTGTTTATTGATTATGAGTAATTATTATTTATTTTAACTTTTATATCGGATTTTCGTGAATTAATTCGTGGAAATATTTAAATGTAATATTAATAGTGATAAATCAGTTAAATTAATGTTTTAAGGAAATATTTCTAGATGCGATTTATAGGTAAGACGAAAAATGACGATGATTAAATTATTCGATATTTATGAAGATGAACTTTGTGACGTTTCACTTTATTTAATAGAACGTTTAACCCTTTGCAACCTAGCCAATTTTGTAATAGGTACCTACCAGTAACTATAAGACTCCTGTCTTGGAATCTTGTAGTTCTTGTAGTTCTTAAGTCCTCTACACTTAAGTGTATAGGAGTAAAAGTCTTAATCGTACTTTATATTACTTTATATTATGAATGTCGCCGTAACGACGCCTATAGAGTGCAAAGGGTTAAGTATCATATTCTAAAACAATTTTAGTACTGTAAAATTGATATATTTTAATTAGAGAATATTTCTCGCTTTGTAATATTTTACACGACGATGATAACTGACAGATATAATAATAAAAATATTACAAAAATGAAAAAAGAAATAAACAAATAAAATAAAATAAAATAAAAAAAAAATAGAATAACCAAGATTACTTTAGACAGGATTAATAATAAAATATTTTAATCCCGAACGTATTAACACGTTGGATGTTTAATCGATTTTGCATCAAAATCAATATATTTTTCTATCTTTCATAGCTCATATATATATATATATACATATATATTTATATTTATTATATTAACTTATTATTTAAATATAAGGAAAGAAAAATCTTATAAACGTGTTTAATTTGCTGAAAAAGAAAGAGTGCCAGACGACGTAGGAGTGACATTTACGGCATTCAATCTGTTAATATTTCAAATAGCGATGTCGAAGCCATTGCTTCTCGGGACAAAAGACGATGCGATGGGATCGATCGATCATTCTCGCACACGCACACACGCGTAGTATAGTAATTTAGTCCTGTCATTTTCCCGTCTATGTTTAACACCTACGTTTAATCTATGTTTAACATCTGTAAAGTTAGCATCGTAAAGTCGATGCGGGGATGTAATTAAAACTTATTTATCATGTTATTAAAATTTCACCGAAGGGGACTCGATTAGCTCTTAGAACTTTGAACTATTTAAAGGAATAAACGAAAAGAGATGTTAACTTTACAGAGATCTTTATGATAATTCCTATAGCTCAATCGTAGTGTCTCTAGGAATAGGAAATTTTATAAACATGCGATGATGTTCTGAATATGAAGGATAGAAGGAGAAAGAGAGAGAGAGAGAGAGAGAGAGAGAGAGAGAGAGAGAGAGAAATAAAGAGAGAAAGAGAGACGGTGGTATCATAGACGAGACTCGAGCTTTGTCGGCAAAGAGCTCGAAACGATAACGTTGCCATGCTGTGGTGGAACAGACAGCACGTGTTGTGAATGTATATGTCGTGATATGACGTTCGTATTTTCGTACAGAGAAGAGAAATATACATATATCATCATGCTGCGTGTGGTGGGAAATATATTTTGGTCTAAATGCTAGACGAGGTAGGGAAAGAGAGAGAGGAAGGAAGGAAGGAAGGAAGCAAAAGAAAAAAAAAAAAAGAAAAAAGAAAAAGGAAAAGAAAAGGAAAAGAAAATGAAAATGGACGAGTGTAGGAATATATTTGATTTTACGGAAAAGATTCTACATATATGTACCTAAAAACAAACGTGCTTTGCGTATCGTGCATATATATATATATATATGTATGTATATATAATATATATATACATATATATAAAATAAATATTCCCAGGGATTTTCGGATAGGATGAACACGTTCGGAGAAACACGAACGAAATTTATATGTGCAAATGAAGAAAGGTTAAGCGAGGATATATATATGTGTATATATATATATATATATATATATATATATATATATATATATACACAAGAAGGATAGGATATATAACACATAGACAGATGTAGATTATAGTGATAGAGAGAAAGGAAATACCGAAGCGTGGTGATCGGACATGCTTTTCTCGATCGAGATAAAGATCGAAGGAATGAACGAACGAATGAACGAACGAACGAACGAACGAACGAACGAACGAACGAACGAACGAACGAACGAACGAACGAACGAACGAACGAACGAACGAACGAACGAACGAACGAACGAACGAACGAACGAACGAACGAACGAACGAACGAACGAACGAACGAACGAACGAACGAACGAAACGAACGAACGAAACGAACGAACGAAAGAACGAAATAACGAACGAATGAATGAACGAGCAACGAAGAGAAACTTTATCCGTTCCCTTCATTATACAGCATGCAGAAACAATTTTATCGAGCAAGCAAACACAACGAACGGCTTCGTACGAGTGATATCGGGCCCATAAAGCGAAAAGATCGTGAATAGGATGTCTGTTATATGTCACGTACTGTGTGTGTAGCGGCGGAGTGTTGGTTCTCAAGCTCTTCTTGTTCCTCGTAGTCGCTGCTCTGGCTCGGCGAAAGTCCCTCCTCCCCGCTACTCCGGCTCTAAAACGTTGATACTCGCAGAGACTCTTCTAATCACGCAGTATACGAAGGTGGAAATACGGGAGAGAGAGAGAGAGAGATAGAGAGAGAGAGAGATAGAATAGGACGAATGGGAGTGTGAGAGAACGATTTAAATGTAGATATATATCGTACATGCATAGTACATAGATACATAGAAAAAAAAAGGTGGATCGCGTAATCTTTTAATTCATCCTAATTATCTCTAATCGTTAATGAAACATTTATCTCTGTGTACGTTGTGAATAATTATTCCAGAGAGATGTACATTCCCAGGATGATTATTTATACGAATGTAGATCTCTTTTCTGGAACGTAATTATCGTTCAAAGACAGTGAAAGAATCGTGAAATCGTTTCATTATCAATTAGGAATAATCAGGACGATCGAACGTCTTTATACGTAGTTGGGAATTATTTATTAATGATATTATTAAGAGAACGGAATGCTGAATATATCGATTTTCAACTGCGATAATAACATAGAAGATACCTTTATTAGCGGGAGGAACTTCGCTCGAGACGCGAGAAGTGATTTTGATAAAAGGGATGAATTGTTCGTTCCTAATGCTAATAGTTTATGTTAGATTATTATAATTATATAGAAATTTGAAACTATGATTACTAATGAAGGAAATAGAGAAATAGAGATAGATAGATAGATAGATAGATAGATAGATAGATAGATAGATAGATAGATAGATAGATAAATAGATAAAGAGAGAAAGGGAGAGAGATAGTTATTTATCAATGTTCCCTATATCAGACAACAGATTAGAGAATATCCATGAATGATTCATTAGAAATGATTTGATGAGAGTATCAGAATGCAAGTTTAATCGGAATACGTAGTTAAATAATTAGTAACAGTCAATGTTAACGAGGTATGCGGTTTCGAGAGCATGCTAGCCTGAAACGTAACCATAGAAGGAGAGACGATTAGTGTAAACGTCGAAGGAAATCGGAAGGCATGATGTCTGTGAGCCGGACGTTTCTAGGTGCTGACCAGGCACCGGAAGCCAATCTTCTCTGTATTCCTGTCTTGCTCTCTCACACTATTACTACCACTACTAGTCGGACTCGTTCGATCGTCTCGAGGCTCGCACTCAACACGTCCGAGTTAAATGAATCATCTCGCGTGACGTATACCTGTGGGAAATGTCTTCTCTCTGCGTATTCGTGTGGTTGGTTGGTAGCTGTTGTATGTTCAGCGGGGAATGGAGCGTAAGCAAAAGGGAGGAATGACGATAGAGAATAACTAAAATATCGTGTACACATACACACACATATATATATGTACATATACATATATATTGTGTGTGTATATATATATATATATCATATCGTTTAAGTGTGGATGTGAGCTTACAGTAATAGATGTGTATATAGTTAATTAGTCAGTCTACTCTACTTGTTTATAAGCCTTCCCCTATTTCATCTCTAGAGTCGTCGATGTGTCTCTCTGTGTGTATGTTTGTATGTGTTAAAATACAAGGAAGAAAGAAAAAGAAAAAGGAATTGGCAAACGTTATTTTTCATTCGTATATAGTTCTCTTTTTGTACTATTTAATAAGTTCTACTTGGTTGTAATTAAAGGATTATTATATCGAACATCCTACGTAGAGTATATATGTATATACTCCGTACGACTATGCATCCTATCATTCGTTTGAAGGGAAAATCATATTAGTAAATTAGAGTTATTATGAGCTTACTTGAACGTCACTGCTCGCGTAATCTCCACTCTCTCGTGAAGCCCTGGAGTGCGTTAAAGGTATAATCGTGGGTGGATTGTTATGTCCTTGAGGTACGATCAATCCTCGCATCGTCGAAGCTGCTCCTTTGGAACGTTCACGTGGTAGACTGATGTCACCGGCTGTTCTCAAGGAAATCACTCCTTCGCCTCTATTTTCGGGTCTTGGATTCAATGTAAAGCATACTCTGTAATTAGATAATTATCATTGTTCCATAGTTCAAAGGTTACGTCGTTAAGAATTAAATGGCATCGTGTAAATATGATTAATTCTCTAATCATTCGAAGAGAAAGATTATACATGTCCCGTAAGTTGTATCTTTTTTTTTTTTTTTTTTTTTTTTTGTTAGAATATTTCTCGTGAGAACATTTTTCAAGAGTATTTCAAAGCCAACAATAACAGAGCAAGACCAAAATATTTTCGACTTCGAAACTGTCATCGTTTCTATCGTGGATTACCTTCCATTTTGAATGGTAGCCGTAGGTACGGGACCTCCACTGGCTCCCATAAGAAAATCATCGGGGTCCGATTCGTATGGTGGTTCATCGTACCAATGTTGACCCCCTAAACCACCACCTAAACCACCTGTACCTCCACATCGCGCATCTTCGTCGTACATGTAGGTGTCATCTATAGAACATATTTGATCGAGTTTCAAAATCCAATTCGATAGCCTAATCCATCAATGATTCTTGTTGTACTTACCTCCTGTGACCTGACCACGTCCATCTCGTCCTAACTGCATCAAACCATGTCTGATATCTCTCAATATCTGTGAAAAAGAAATGTTATATCATATATATAATGACGAATATTTAATATTTGCTCATTCTCAATTACAAATTGCTTGTTTTTATGTTCAATCATTATTTTATAATTTTACAACTTTTCAAACTTTCAATTCTTTCTTCTTATTTGTTGATTTCTTTTTCTTGTTATATATTTTACGTATTTGTTTATTTGTTTGTTTATTTATTTATTTATTTATTTATTTATTTTTTTAGAATAATTGATACTGACCTCTTCGTGTTCTTTGTGAAATCGTTCTTTTTGCCTCAATGCTTCTTGAACTTTCAACTGTAAGAAGAAGAAAAAAAAAAAAGATAAAAAAATATTTCTCGAAAGGATTTAGTTCTCCAATGGTAATCCGCAATATTAAAATTGCATTGAAGAACTTACCCTATTTATAGTCTCTTCAAAGCTATTTGGCTGACCTCCATTCATTTGCAAATACCTCAGTCGGTCGTAATCTCGCGGGTCTACCATCGAACGTAATATCGTGTGACCCATATCTGGACCTGGACCTAATCCACTCTGAAGGACGCTGTCCGGCGTATCGACCTGCGATTGACGTACGAAAAATTAAATTCCCTTCGGTATTTTATATCCGGAAATTATTAAGCTCTGTCCTTTAGAATTTTCCTTAAAATCGTGTTTATCAAACGCGTATGGATTTCTATAACGAAATACGAAATACGAAATACGACAATGTCGGACCACGTATGGGATTTAATGAAACCACGTGGGCCATAGAATACGCTAAACAAATTAAAGCCGTTTGTTTACCTCTCTCCAATCCGGGATTTCACCGCAAGCGTGTGAACGTCCACTAAGTCTGAATAATACCGAAAGAGTGGTAGGAGGAAGAGTGCAAAGAATTTGCTTAATCTCCTGTTATTTATTCCTCTTTTTCTTTTCAGCGGTGATATAAAGGAAAAAAGAGAAAGGAAAGGAAAGGAAAGGAAAAGAAAAGGAAAAAAAGAAACGAAAAAGATTAAAAAGAACAACAATGTGTAAAAAACGATATGCTGCATTTTGCAAGCGACTTATATATCCGTATTACTTTATATATCCGTTGTTGAAAAATAATGGGAAAGAAAAAGGACAATTAGTTTTAATGAAAAATAATATATTAGTTTGATATTCTTACGTAGTTATAGGTAACACGCAAGGTCATGTGTTCTCTCGTTTAAAATAGGGTTGCACGTTTATGTTATCGTTATATTTCTACTCGATGCAAATAGAAGCGGCAAAGAAAGTCGAGGGCGTTGAGAAAAGAGCTATAGCTCTCGTCAAAATGTTTTACGCGGTATGGAAGGCGTATGTCATAGGTGTTCCACGAGGTGATCATATTTCATGCAAATTTCGTGACCTCTCTTCTCCCTCCTGTTCTTCCGTAAGTAGCTTAGACACCGACTTCGACGTTTTCCCGTCACGCGGACATCTAACCCTTGAAAAATATACGCGAGATATTTTTACCCTTTCAAACGCATTTTTTCTTTTTTCTTTTTTCCCTTTTTGTTCCTCTTTTCTCTCTCTCTCTCTCTCTCTCTCTCTCTCTTTTTCTTTTTTGTACAATTTATAGAGAAAGATTATTCGCATAGAGAGATAAAAAGAAAAAAGAGCGATGAACGAAAGAAAGAAAGAGAAAGAAAATAAAAATACAAAGAAATTAAAAATAAAAAGAGTAAAAAAAAAAAAGAAATGGTCGGAGAACTCATGGATATTAAAGTCCTTGAATATATCCATAGTTATATATATCTGGTGAATAAATCAGACAATAGGATTAATATTATTCGACGATCGGATTACACTTCACCCTCTCTCTCTTTGTCGATATTTCCACTGGCAGAGGGTTTGCTTTGGTGAAAACGATTGAAGGTGGCATCGACGAAGGGACTCCAGCAGTAGGTAACACGAACGCTAGGCGTACTTAACGTAGAGAGTAAGAAAAGGATAGACGAAGGCGTTAAAGATAAGTGTATGCAGGAACGTCTAGTCGAGCGGGATTACGCTGACGCAAATGCGTGTCATGCGTTTCGTACGCGACTACGACGACGACAACGACAACGACAACGACAACGACAACGACAACGACAACGACAACGACAACGACAACGACAACGACGATGACGACGACGACGACGGTGGAGGGTGCTAAGAGGATCTGGATTTACCTCAGTGAGCGTTGGAAGACGAAGGGATGATGGACAGGTGGAATAGACAGAGACAGAGACAGAGATGAGTAAAGAGGAGTAGAAAGGTGTGCAGACCACGACGACGACGACGACGACGACGACGACGACGACGATGACGACGACGACGAGGACGAAAGGTGAGTCTTTCAGGTACGATCGATGTTGCGATCCTCGACGTCCCTCGACGTTCCTCTTCTCAAAACCCTTTGCTTTCTCTTTCTCTCTATCTCTCTCTTTCTCTTTCTATCTATCCATCTATCTCTTTCTATCTCGTTCTTCACCCTTCTTTACGTTTTTTCTCTCCCTTCCCGCAAACCCTTCCCCGGCGAACACCCTCAATGTCACGGTTTCCGTGCTGCTTCTCTTCTTTTCTTTCTTCTCACTTTCCAACCCCTTATCAACCAACCCCCTTTAGCCGCACAACCACCACTACCATCATTTCTACGATCAACACCATCATCGTCAACCCATCACTCTTTCTATCTTTCTCTACCTTAACACCCCGTATCGTCTGAGTACTGGCACGTATCGCTCAAGCTTGACCTTTTCACTCGGCCCGTTCTAATTAGTAAATGTATCCACCCCGTAAAACGGAGAAAAGAACGTCGCTCCAAACGAGACCGTCGTCGCTTCTCTTCTCTCTCTCTCTCTCTCTCTCTCTAACCCCTCCATTCCACCCTCTTCGTCGACGCCTTCGCGAGTATGCAGTTGCGTCGCGTCGCGTCGAGTCGCGTCGAGTCGAATTGACGCTCTTTTCAACGCAGTCGAAGTTTTTCTCTCTTTTCTTCTTTTTTTTTTCTGTCTCCGTCTGTATCTTTCTCTCTCTCTTTTTCTGGTTGTCTCTTTCTTTCTTTCTTTCTTTATTTCTTATTTTTTGTTTCGAGTACTTCTCTTGCAGCCAGTTCGAATCAATTTTAAAGAACATCCACCGCTAATCGCTCAACGTACTCACTCGATGTTCTTTCTTTTTCTTTATTCACGTTTTCTTTTCTCATCTTCGTTTGTGCTTTCTGAAATATTTCTTTTCTTTTTTCTATTTTTTTTTCTGTGTGTGTCTTTCTTTCTTTTTTTTTTTTTATTCTTTCTTTTCAATTTAGACGTTTATCCTCTCCGAGCGTATGCTAACAACTTCCTACGCTTTTCGTTTAATTATTTTCAGGATTAAAATGTCCGACGTTTAGTATGTTTGCATGCTTGAGAAAGAGAGAGAGAGAGAGAGAGAGAAAGAGTGGGAAAGGGTTTTACACGAGGACAGCTTTTAGATGGCACGCCATCGAAAATATGAAATGGTTAATAAAAGTTTTTGGTATAATGTTGAAGAAACTTTCTCAAAGTTATACTCGATATTTTTCTTTAAATTTTTCTATGATTTCGTTCGTCCTTTAATTTATCTTTTATTTTCTAATTAATACGTTCATCTTTGTAATTTATTATTATTGCGAGGAAAATGAGTAAGGAAAAGATTTCACCGAATGAAAATATTTATGATAATTTATATGAAATATTCAAATGTATTAAGTGAAAAGCAAAAGTGATGAATATTTAAATGAATTAATTGTAAACGACGATTTTCTTTCTTCGAGATTTATTTCTCTTACAGAAATATAATTATTTTTAACTTGCAAAATGCATAAAAGAATAATACAAAAGTTGACCGAGTTATGTTTTGCAATTTCTACAAAGTAGCTTTACAGAATGTAATCCGTTTTACTAATTATCATAGGATCAAAAATTAAAGAGGTTTATATCTTTAAATATATATAAAAAAAATATTGAACATAGAGAGCACAGAATAGAGTTTCCGTACAATTTTAGTCGCCGTTAATATGTTAAAAGAATACATTTGTTTTGAATAAACTTCCAAATTCATGTTATCCTTTAATCCTTTCAGATTTTACGTCAAGTCTGACTCGACATTTTTTTAGGATACCATACTATAACAATCTTTTTTAACGAAATGTCACTTTCATTAGAATAAATTTATTCAAAAATGATTACACAAAATTTCAATTAACTTCGTTCTCAAAATGACGTTCATTATCATTAACCCTACATTACACAGAAAAACGTATCGTTATATTCGTAAAGATCATAGCACATAGAATTACCCCGAAGAGATAACATAAAATTTCGATTAATTTCATTCTCAAAATGACGTTCATTATCATTAATCCTACATTACACAGAAAAACGTATCGTTGGATTCATAGATAAAGATCATAGCACGTAGAATTATCCCAAAAATGATTACACAAAATTTCGATGAATTTTGTTTTCGAAACGATGTTGTTCGTTATCGTTAATCCTATAGTATGGAATAATCTATCTCTCGTTGGATTCGTTGGAAAAAAAAAAAAAAAAAGAAACGTTGACCATTGCAACAATAAAAAGAAAGATGGAAGGGAAAACGTTGATAGGGAAAGAGAAATAAGGAGGACGTTTCTTCGAGGGTGGCGGCTAACGGGCGCTGCGGGCTTTGAAGGCTCGCACAATGGCTCGGCATCTTACCACGACAAGACGCCGGTCCTCGCTTCGGAGTCCGCTTAATTAAACGAGATAGTGCTCGCGGCCCGGGGCCACTGTCGGGATCCTCTTGAAAGCCTCCACCACTCCTTTTTCTCCGTCTCGCATCCTCTAGCTTTTTCTTCCTCTTACCTGAGCTGGACTCTCCAACGTCTCCCTTTCTCTCTCTCTCTCTTTATCTTTATCTGTATCTCTTTCTTTCTTTTTTATCCTTTCTCTTTTCCTCTTACGTAGCAGACTTTTCACGTACACGCTTCGCCTCTTTAACAACGTCTTTCCCTTTTCTCACTGTCGCAACTTTCAACTCGTACTCATCCAACTTCTCGTGCGACTTTCGTCCCTTCATTTTTTCTTAGAGTTTTTCCGACTTTCCTCCTTTCTTCTTCTTCTTCTTCTTCTTCTTCTTCTTCTTTTTCTTCCGTGCTTTTTTATTTTAAGCTTTATCATTAATTATCAAGACAGACGATTTTTCCTAATGATGTATCAATAAAATCGCTTGGTACGAGCTTGCGTTTAGTATCTCATTAAAGGAGAGATAAATTAATAATGAGAGAGAAAGAGAGAGAAGAAGGAATGTATCGAAATGTAAACGATTCGAGACGGTTGACGTTGCGGTTGGTAAATTTTTGTGGGTAACCACGACGATAACTGTGATCTCTATTATCCTTCTTTTACTCATTCCTTTTTTTCATCATTTCGATCTAACCAAAATACGAAGCTAGAAGAAAAGCTAGAGGAAAATTCGTAGAGTTGCCTGGGTAACACGTGTTAGGCGATAAGATCGTCGATGTATTCGCACATTTGTCGGCTTTATCAAGCAGCTCGTCGAGAGCGTCGATAACGCAAGACCGTATTACGGCCATAAAGTCGCGTTCTCGTGTGTATCCGTGCGAAACTCTTCCATTCGGTCGGGGCGCAGATTCCCATGGGATCATCCTGGTCATGCTGTTCTCTTGTTGAAGCTACTACCTGCCGCAACCACCACTACAGCTCTCTCTCTCTCTCTCTCTCTTTCTCTCTCTGTCTCTCTAACATTGTCATTTCTCTACGACGAAGCGCGGGAAGCATTCTATGTTGAGGGACGTGTCACGATCGTACGTTCCCTATAGATTAAACAATTTCGTTTTACGATCGAAAAATGACACACTTGGGAGAAGGAGAGAGAGTGAGAGTGAAAGAGAGAGAGAGAGAGAGAGAGAGAGAGAGAGAGAGAGAGAGAGAGAGAGAGAGAGAGAGAGAGAGAGAACGTTGGATTTCTAAAACCAACATCGAGAGTCCTTGTCGATGATCTATCGTTTTCCTATATTTTTCTCTTTCTCGTTAGATATCTCAGTTGTTTCGATTCGAATTTACAAATTGGATTATTGTTTATATGAGACGAAAGAACTATATAGATCGACTTATTTAAATGATCCACCCACGAAATTATCATTTATATATTTCATTTAAAATGTATGTGATTTATTTGTATGAAATAGAAATGTCTTATGGAAGTTGAAAATGTTTCGAAGTTTTTTTTTTTAGTTTTGTATTTGAAAATTTTAATGTATTTTTCTGTTAGTATTCTCTTGTTGGTATTCTTGTTAGTTATTCCTTATCAATCATGTGTCGCAATGTCGCGTTTGAATTTATATAAATTAGATTGTTTTTTTTTTTAAATAGAGAGAGATCGACGAATAAATTATTTCAATGTTTTCAAGATATAATTATATATTTAATAAAGTAAGAACCTCTTCTTTAATAAAAATTTATTCACTCATTCGCATTTTTTATAGTTTTTTATAATGAGAAATTTATTATATTTCCTTACGTATTTTTATTAGTCTTGAGACGTTAAGTTTGTATTAATAAAACGAATATTAATTCTACTGGAAAGTTCAGTCCGCTTATTGTATAATTATTTTTAAATGGAAATGAAAAATAAAGTTAGACCAGAATTTTTCAGTAGACTTAATATTTTAATTAATCCGAAAATGTGCACTCCTAAAGTAGGTACAAAATGCATTTTGATTCGTTCACACACCGATGTATTCTATTCTATTACTCATTTCAAATTAGCGAATTAAAAAAAATATTTTGTTTTATTAATTTATAACAATATCCTAAATATTAGATCAATCTTTTCTATGTCACATTAATAATTTTAACACTTGACGATTTTAGTTTCATGCCAAAGAGAATTTATATTTTTAATATTACAATACCTTTTTTATTTATTTATTTATTTTTTTTTTTTTAATCCGTTTAAATCGTCTCGGTTTGTTCTACATACGTATCTATGTGTTATAAAGCCGCATAAGTATTTTATTCCCCATCGATAGAAGTTTGCGCATGCGTAGTACGTGAAAACGCGTTTCCGGAATATTTTTCTCCTTTGTCATCCGGATTCGGCTTCATTTCTATTGCAATGAAATCGTCGGCACGGAACAATGTCCTTTTTTATGCAATTTACCATAGCCCATTTTGGTTTGAAATACAAAACGAGTATCCCCTTACTCCTATTTCTCATTTTCTCTCTCTCTCTCTCTCTCTCTCTCTCTCTCTCTCTCTCTCTCTCTCTCTCTCTCTCTCTCTCATTTTTACTATATCTTTTTTCATACGCATTTGAAAATGTTCATTTGCAGAATAGCCGGAGAGAAGTTCCACGATAAAGGTAACGTATAACGAATAAACGCGACGTTTTCATTGATATCGTAGCCACTTAAATGAGCAAA
Source organism: Vespula pensylvanica (assembly GCF_014466175.1). Taxonomy (NCBI): domain Eukaryota; kingdom Metazoa; phylum Arthropoda; class Insecta; order Hymenoptera; family Vespidae; genus Vespula; species Vespula pensylvanica. The sequence continues at coordinate 1,600,645 of NC_057699.1, read as the reverse complement.
AGAGAGAGATAGAGATAGAGATAGAAAGAGAAAGAAAGAAAGAGAGAGAATATCACAGAGAATATACCAACGGATTTTCCATTATACTTTTCAAGAGTGGAAGCAGACACTACGAGTAAAATATTCTCGAGAAGAAAATGAAAAAGGTTTGGGTACTTGTTTGAAAATGAATCGAATATACCTATCAATTGAATTTTTCTTCGATCGTCGTGAAAAAGAAAGAATTGAAAAAAAAAAAAACAGAGAAAAGAAAGAAGCAGAAGAAGAATAAGAAGAAGAAGAATAAAAAGAAGAAGAAGAATAAAAAGAAGAAGAAGAAGAAGAAGAAGAAGAAGAAGATGAAAAAGAAGTTTCACGTTACGCAGCTTGGTGGTTGGAGAGGTGATGCGGGTTGATCGTGTCGACGCTGTCAGAAACGTTGACATAGACGGCTTTGCAACGACGAACTTTGGGTCAGCAGGGACGACAATTCGCTATACTCTAGTCGGAGTGACATGCTCGGATCCTCCGAGAACTCGTCGTCGTACGTGTCGGCTAGCTTCTATTGTAGAAACGAGAATGGTGGGTCATTGTGGAGAAGAGCTGCACACAGTATGCTACCTACGACGATGACGACAACGACGACGACAACGACAACGACGACGACAACGACGACGACGTCGACGAATAACGTTCTCTTGGATATCCAGATACCAACGCTTGATCCTGCTTTTATCCTTCTAAACTATCTATATATTCATGTGTGTAAGTGTGTAAGTGTGTATAAAGAACTTTTGAAATTTACTTGATGATAGGAGTAAATCGTTTCGATATACTCCTATATATATATATATATTTGTGTATGTATATATATACATGTGTATAATATGTATAATATGTGTATATATATGTATGCGTATATCGTTAAATTTATGAAGAATATTAAAAGCGCGTTATTTCTTCTTAATTTCTCTTAATTTTCATTTTGCTTTCTTTTCTTCGGCTTATAGAGCGTTCTATGTTATCATTTTCACGTTTAGACGATTATTTGTTTGATTAATGAATGAACGGAGTTTCGTCGTGCAATTAATCTTTTTTTTTTCCTCTCTCTCCCTTTCCTTTTTTCTCTTTTTTTCTGTCTTTCTTTCTTTTTTCTTTGCACTTGTGGAGATACAATAGCACATTTATTTATGAATTACAACGCAATATATTTAATTGCGTAGATTTAATAACATAAAAAATTCGTATGAGATGAAATTTCATCATCCGTGATGCAGTTTGTAAGGGTTTTAAACGTGTAATAAAGAAATGCGAGATACTTCGTGATTTGTTGGTCAATAATGATGATGATATTAATTTCACGCGGGGAAACGTGAAAGTTTAATCGAGTACTCGAATATCGAGTTGATGAATTTTCTGGTAAAGTAAGAGAGAAGAAACGATAATAATGGCGAGCTCAGTGATTTCAATATTCAGCTGCGAGTTTTCACAGGATGACAATAACGTGCGTTATAGAGAAATTACGCGTAACAGATTTACGAGATGAGTTCACGACGCGCGGTAACGTAAGCGGCCCATGAAACGGAATTAAATGGCGTTTCCGGCTCGTGCCATTTCTCTGTTCGTTCTCTGGTTAGCCATGTCGCATCGCCAAGAGGAGATTCGTAAGCTCAACCAAAAAACGTGCTCATGCTTTGAAAAAATAAAAAAAATAAAAGAAAAAAAAATAAAAGAAAAGAAGAGAACAAAAAAAAGCTTCGAAATTAAAAAAAAAAATAAAAAAATGGAGTAACAAGCAAATGTGAAAAAGAGAGAAACCAAGAAAGAGAGAGAGAGAGAGAGAGTAGAAAAATGGCCTTTGATACTAGTGGGAATTGCGTTTTTCGAGCTCGTAACAACGACCGAGTGCCGATTTTCACGTTCGGTGAACTTTGCACCCTCGGAGTTAATCAAGGTCGAACGGAACCAACGAAATTTATGCAGCGGGTTGAAAAAAGTTATTACCGCATTTACGTGGAGCACGAATGGCAAAGAGACAGAGAAAGAGAAAGAGAAAGAGAAAGAAAGAGAGAATTAAAGTCGTACGTCCGTTTTATACGGAAACAATTACATTAACGATTATTATTTTGATCTTCTTTTACGTTATATTATTCTAGCTAATAGTAACGCGTTAATGATTTTCATGCCGGACATAACATCTAATTCTAATGATACAAACTTACTCTCTGTGGTACTCCTATTCTCGCACGACCGTGTCTCGGAGAGCCTTGCGTTTGACCTTGCTTCTCCTTCTTGTGTGTTTTCAAACCTCTCAATAACCTTGAGAACGTCGTCTTCTTTTTACTCGTATTTTGTCCTTGCTCTGTAAACAGAGAAGAAGGTGGAGGATCCTTTAGTTAAGAGGAAAATATCATATGGAACTCTTGTCGAACGATACTTTCGACCCGACTCGACTCGATTCTATTCGATTCGATTCGATTCGATTCGATTCGATTCGATTCGATTCGATTCACGAAACAAGTTACGGGAAAGTCGTGCTTGCACCATTTACCGGACGATGCGTGAAATCTTTCGGAATACCCAATTTACGGTGCACCAGCTAGCACTACCACCAATCTCGCAAATAATCGAATAAATCGGGGTTCACCGCAACATCGCTGTCCATTAACGGATAATTCAGGCGGGCCCGTTAGTCGCCCACGCCCTTTCAACGACAGTATATTGTATTAGTGTCAACGCATCCGTTTATTAGTACGGACAACAACGGTACCTAATTGCCTACCTATAGACGTGGTCACTAGCAGGAACGAATTATCTCGGCTCCAGCTTGCCCGATGATCGACGAAATGATTCGTTCGAGCTGTGCGAATAATTCACTTTGCATAACGTGCCGGTGTCATCGATGGTCATCCGAATGGCTTTCTATCACAAAGAAACATCGACAAAACGTTCGAACGTATCGATCGTAACTGTGCAATAATTAACGTTTCTCATCTTCTATGAGTTAATACGTTTCTCTTTTGACGTTATGACGAACGGGATTGCACACGGGATGGAATTTTTAAGGACGTAGGTACGCGTGTAATCGGACAAACATTACCCTTTCGTTTCTATCTCATTGATTCCTATTGGTATATAACTGTTGGATTATCGTTACGAACGGACGGCTTGAACTGAGATTAAAGAGGAAATGTCGCGAATAAAGTTTTAACGAGGTGTTAATTATAATTACTATAGATGTGTTTTACAACGATGCTTTGTCGTTTTATTTAAGAAAATTAATAATAAATTATTGGAGAACGTTTATTGGGTAATTAAGGTTTCGATTTTATGAATAGGCTTGAATATATCGATGAAATTTGCAAGGAAGTGTATATTCCTGTAATCGAACGATCATTATCCGTTAGTTTCTATATTATTGATTTCTATTACTTTGTATATAACTACTGCAGGGATTATCGGCATAGATTATTAGAATATAGATTAGAGAGAAAGTCGACTAAACGACGAAGCGTTATAACGCGTTCTAATTCTAATAAGATGTGAAGTTTTTATCAGAAAAAAAAAGAAAAGAAAAAATTATATTAAAAAATTTTATTAAAAAAGAAAACATAAAGAGTAAAGTATAAAGTTTTCTTAGTTTTTATAGTTTTTATAGAAAAAAAAAAAAAAAGAAACGAAAGAAAGAAAAGAAAAATACAGCAGAATTGAAAAACGTTTGAAACGTTTGTTCGCTTAAAGATCTCTAAACCCTTTATTCATCCTCATTGCGCTATTCTCTGTCATAATGAATTTAAAGAAAGTGCAAGGTCGACGTCTCGTGTAAAACTATAAAATCTATTTTTCCATCGAGACATTTATCGATTTTGGAGGATGACCCGGAAAGAAAGGGACCGTGGAAAATGTTCGGGAGGAAACTTTTTCGAGGAAGCAATCGAGGAAATTCGTTGTAGGGAATCCAGCGGAAGTCGCTATTACTCGAAGCGAGGATCTTTTCTACGGTGGTATAAGCTAAAGAAATAACGCGGAAGCAGGCCACGAGGGTAAGATAGAAACGAGCCATACGAGGGAAAGAATATAAGAGCCTCGCGGGACCGCGAGTAAGAAGGAATGTCGTTTCGTAATATCGGATATATATATATATATATATATATATATATATATATATATATATTGCTGAAGCTTTAACTACCGAGTCATGTTCGACCGAATGAATCGTATGGAATAAAAATAAACTCGATTGGTAGAGGAAGATGGTGCTGGATCCAATAACTTTCTTTAAGAAGAGGGAGAGAAATAGAAATAAAAAGAGAAGAAGAAGAAGAAGAAGAAGAAGAGAGAGAGAGAGAGAGAGATGTCTCTAAAGCGGTAAGAAGACGAAGGGATGTACGAAAGGATGATGGATAAAATGGTAAGCAAGAGGGAGAACTAGGATTGCCGTGAGAAGGAAAAAGAAGGAACGTTCGAGGGAGATCGAAGGAACCCGTTTCTTTCGCGTGTGCATCGAATCTTTCAAAGTCGCGAAGGGAAAAAAAGAAGGGTTCTAAATTCGCTCAGAAGGATGAGAGGGTGGATGAATGAGAGAGGGATGGTTCACGATAAAAGGCTCATGGAATTCGTTCTCTTCGGTCCGTTTATCGTCGCGTCTCTTCTCTTCGAAGTTATCTGTCTACCCTGTATATATATATATATATATACACACACATTCCATCTCTCTCTCTTTCTCTCTCTTTATCTCTTTCTCTCTTATCTGTACGTGCTTGTCGACTTCTTTAATTCGAAGCCAGCACACAAAAATGATTTCTTTTCGTTTTCAACTCCTCATTTTTCGGGTTGCGCGTTTCTACAAAGAGATCTCATGACCGAATCGAAGCTTGAGTAAACGCAAAGAGTAAAGGTTAGAGTTTGGACACCATCCGACAAATTCAATTGCTCCTTCTTGAAAGTACCCTTGATTATAACTGGTCCACCGTAGGGAGAAGAAAACCGGGTAAAAGGGGGTCGACCGAAGGGTGGACGCTTGCTTGGACGCTCGACGGAAAGACGAGCGATGATATTTACTCGCTTTCCAAAGCTTGGCACGTTCTCTCGTAAATTACGGCGAGAGTTTCGCCGTACGCCTTTTCCGCGGCATGAGTGTTCTCGATTTTCCGCATTGTACCTCGACGCGAGAAGAATTCCACGAAGCAACGAAGTTATTAAAGTCTGCGATTTCTCCCCTTCACTCTTTTACCACCCCCGTTTTTCTATACTCTTCTCCCTGTTACTCTCATCTTTCGTTTTCTTCTTCTTCTTCTTCTTCTACTTCTACTACTACTTCTACTTCTACTTCTACTTCTTCTACTTTACGCCTCTTTTCTCTTTCTCTCTAAAATCGCAACTTCGAAGCTTGGCCGTCGTCGTTCTTAACAGTTCAAACTTCTTTTCCTTTTATCTAGTACGACAGAAGCGCACTCTACCATTCTTTTTCCCTTTACCCATTGCTCTTTTAAAGAGTGGTGGTGGGTAGTACCGAGAGGAACAAGGATGAAGGAGGCATTGGGAGTTAGGGGGAAATAAAAGCTACGGAAGTCATAATCTTTCGAACGGTCGAAACATCTAACGAGGATACTTTCTTCGAGGTTATTCGAAATATATAAGAAATCTTTTTCATTCGGAACGTCTATAGTCGTTGACTACTCTTTGCCATGTCTATCGATCTCTCGAATCTCGTCTGGAATATAAATCGTACTACAAGTATGTACGATGTATAGGGAAAAAGGATAAATGTTGGAAGGATAAAGAAAGAAAATTTTTGAAAGAAATAAAGAAATAATCGGGGGGAAAAAAAAAATAATAAAGAAGAGAAGAAAAATAAATAAATAAAAAGAAAATAAAGAACGATACAGAATATAAGATGGTTTGAGATAGTTCAAGTCGAGAGTTTACTGTCTTTATTGGCAAAATACACGCTATAAGTATATACAGTTATGTGTACAGTTTGAAAGATGTGTATAAGTATAAGAGAGAAAAATAGAGAGAGACAGAGAGAGAGAGAGAGAGAGAGAGAGAGAGAGAGAGAGAGAGAGAGAGAGAGACGAAGTCGATATTACTGAAATCCACGTCGGTCGAAAGTGGGGCTGCCGCCATAAGCATGAATAAATAAGCGATATTAAAATCCACTTTACTTCCCTCATTCCACGTTCGCATATCCTATCGCAACCCTAACCACTCGTGTTTTTCTCCCTTACTTCTTGATACCGTTGGCAGCGAACGGATATCGCTAGGCGACCAATGAGCAACCTGGCATTCCGTTGCTATCGTTTTTCTCTTTCTATTCGACGAAACTCTCTTGAGATATTTTTCTACAGAGATAGAGATGCCTTCGGGCAACTTTCCTTTAAAACCACGAGACGCAGAGTAATGAAAATGTTCAATCGTCCAAAAGAGAAGATCCGAAATTTGTCTCGATGTTAAAAAAGAAAGATGCTTAATCTATTCGATAATTAGCAACGCGTTAAAAATCTACGAGAGGGGGAAATAGTCGATGTCGCACACGCGATTGTTTTAATTAATACAAATGTCATTGAGATATCGATTTTCCTTTTTTCTTTTTAATTAATTATAGCAACGATGAAACATGATCGTCCGGAATAAAATTAAAATTCGATTGAGATAACGATTTATATGTATGACCACGTTTGCTTTACGAATATTAATAAAATATATATTATGCAAGATTTCATAACAAGAGACATAAGAAAACTTCAATGTTATCAATGTAAACGAACTGCTAGTTGTAGTAGTAATAGTAATAGTAGTAGTAGTAGTAATAGTAGATGAAAGGAGATGGGGGAATTTATCTCAGCGAGTCTTTAACGTCTCGTCAGTCTATGAAGGGTTAAGAAGAAGACAGGTCTTTCGTGGGTGACAATAAGAGACAAACGGCGTAGAGGGCTGAGAGATGAGGGGTGTGAGAAAAGAACAGAGAAGAGGATAGGTGTCGATAGTGGAGAGGAGGTAAAGCTGGGCAGACTCCAAGTCATGCAGTGAGCGAACGGTCGTTGCATACAGGAAGACAATCTCTCTCTTTCTCTCTCTTTCTCTCTCTCTCTCTCATTCACTCACTCACTCACTCACTCATTCACTCACTCAGTCATTCTTTCTCTTTTTCCTTCTCATTCTCTTCCTCTGCCATTCTCTTTCTCTCTTTCTCTCTCTCATTCTTTTCTCACTTTTTCGCAGCCAAACTCGCGAAGGGCTGAGAGTCCCGTTGAGAGGCTTCGCCGGCCGTAGAGTATCGTCATTGTCTATTCTTCCCTATTTGTCACGCCTTTGCTTTCACAAGAGGCATACCACGCGCTCGTCTGTGGCTAGTCCGTGTAACGTTACCATGACGACGAAGCGTGGATGCTGTACGGGTTACTTAGACACAGGGCTCGTCTCCTTTTCTTTCGTTTTCCTCGCGTGTGTCAAGGGAACGAGGATGAGATAGAGAGAAAAAGAAAGAGAGAGAGAGAGAGAGAGAGAGAGAGGAAGAAAGAGAGAGAGAGAGAGAAAGAGGAAGAGAGAAATAACCGAGGTGCGAAAGAGATTCAAGCAAGATAGAGAAGACTGTGAGTTAGAGCGAGAGAAGAGAAACGGGAATACACGGCACTTGTACCAGACGGTGATGGGGTTCATAGGGCGGAAGTACAACGCAGCGCGTGTCGCGCCGATTCAAGAGCCCTATCCTCCCTTCCACATCTTCGACACCATGCTGCTTCTTACTCTCTCACTCTCACTCTCTTCTTCTCTCTTTTTCTCTTCCTCTCTTCCTCTCTTCCTCTCTTCTTCTCTCTCTTTCACTATCATATTTCTATAATTCTTCTTAGAACTCTTATTCTTTTCTTCCGTTTTTGTTATGATGATTTAACTATAATATATAATAATAATATTATTAATAAAATAATAAATATAATCATAATAATATAATATATATATATAATAATAATTATTATTATTTATATAATTTTGATCTGTCCGATTCACGAATATAATCACCATTCCGAAATAGTTTGAATTAATTTTATAATCACGACGAAGGTTCTTAAGGATAGGAGATGTTCTGCAATTTCTTTTTATTTGTTTGTTTGTTTGTTTGTTTGTTTGTTTCTTTCTTTCTTTCTTTCGTTTCGTTTCTTCTCTCTCTCTCTCTCTCTCTTTTTTATCTATGAAATCTTTGAAAAACCTTTAACGACAAAATCGAATCTTTCATCGATATTCGTAGCACGGTAATCAATCGAAAGAGGACGAAGTGGAGAGATGTTGGCAAGTTAAAAGCACGATAAAACAGCGTAGGAGAATCGTCAACGGTTAAATCACGTTACTCTGATCGTCGTGACACATGCAATTTTTCGTGACTGATTTTCCGGACCGGTTAACATTGGTGATTCAATCTCTTGTACGGCAACGAGATTCGATCGAACGCGTCGCGTTGGCCACGATTGCATTAAAAAAGACTAGTGTCGGCATATTCGAAAGGGAGAAAGAGAAGGAAAGAGAGAGAGAGAGAAAGAGAAAGAGAAAGAGAAAAAGAAAGAGAGGATAACAGAAGGGTGGGAAAAAAGATTTCCGTACGAAGCACGTACGTTTCTCTTTTGGGTTTCGCGTAACAACGATCTCGTTTTATACAAACGATGCAACGTTAACGTTAGTCTCGCGATAGATAGTTTCTCTATATTTTTCCATTCAGTCGCAGTAAGCGAGTCATCCATTTCCTTTGATAATCGAGAAAAAGCTAAAGCGAAGAGATAAAGAGACTTTTTTTTTTTTTTATTCTCAATTAATGCCTTTGCAAAAAAGCCTACTTAACTTTGTGACAAATTTTACGTTTCGACGTAAAAAAAACAACGAATGAAAAACAAAAAGAAAAAGACATAGAAGAAGTTTGTCTGAAAGAAAAGAAAAAAGAAAACTGCAGTTACATCCGATACATTCTTATTTTTTCTTTTTTCTTTTTCTGCTCTCTTTCTCTCTCTCTCATTCTTTCTCAATAGTCAAGCGCACGGTCAGGACATTCAATGAATTATTCGATTTGATATTTTAATATTGTATTTACTTTTCCTATGCGCGAACATTTTGCGGAATAATCATTCTGTTTACGGGAATCAATAAAATATGAAATACCGAGAGTCAATAACCGCTCACACGTATTCGACACGTGTGAATGCTTTTAAACGAACTTTCCGGGATGGTTCTAAATGTTAAATAAATAAATTTGGACGCGGGCGGAGGGGTGGGGAAAAAAAGGAGGAGTGAGATGGCGGCGATGGGAGGAGAGGGGTTAGAGGGAAATGGAAAGGGAGGAGAAGCGTGATACGTGAAAAATTCAAACATATCTCGCGCGCGTCGAACGTGAAAATTTTCGTACTCGACGAACTGGCAAGTTTATTGGCGATTTAAAAATAACAACGCGTGCACACATACGCGCACAAAGAGACAGACAAATGGACAGATATACGATACATGCATACATACATACATACATACATACATATAGATAGATCGACAGACGGACGGACAGACAGACAGACAGAGAAACACGAATTTGCAGACACACGTACACACATCTATCATCTATCGTGCGAAATTTTGCGAGAGACACTGAGTCGGCGTTACTCATCGTTGAGATAGTATACACAAACGTAGGATCGTCGACCCTGATGCTACCACGGCAAACACCATGAGAGAACGGCACCGAAATGCAATTACACGAGGGAATAAGGCCATCGCCCTCGTTGGATTCCACCCCATACAACAAACGGGCCTCCGATCTCCTATCACCGTTCGCTTTACGGTTCGAGTCTCCCCTGTCCTTTGTGAGACTGTTCGACCTTCGTGCCTGTAAAAAGCCTCCCTTTCGAGGACGTCTTCGAAGCGACGCAGTGAATCCCTCTTTCCTCTTGTCGGATCCTATTGCGTGCCTTTGCACCAGTGGAAGAACGCATTAAATACCAACGAAGGGGAACGTTCCCATTTCTATCCTTCCTTTTTGAACTTTCTCGCTTAATCTTCCAACTGTGAGATAAGAATGAAAAAGGAAGTGTTTACAGGGAAACTCGTACATTTAACTTGGTATATTCGAAAATACGTGGATTGAATAACCGGGAGGGATGATGTTATTGGCTTGTCTTCAAAATTCAGCTTCCCTTTGTCTCTCTTTCTCTCTCTCTTTTTATTCGCGCGTGTATGTGTTTGTATGCGTGTGCATCGAAAGATATAATACATGTTAGTATATAAATGCACGTTTGTTTGAACGATAGCGTGTTTAATTTTGTATAATAGATCGCAACGTGACACGTAAACGTTTCTTTCCTTTATTTATTACTTCGTCTTTCTTTCTCCCATTTTTTTTTTCTCTTTTTCTTTTGATCGTAATTAAATGACAGACACGCTTCGATAGATTATCGTCCGATCGAAAATGGAAAAACAAACGTTGGATAAAGTTCGTCGGATAAATCCAAATAGAAAGATGGGGTTTTGTAATGAATGATTAATTAAGGAAAAGGAGAATATCAAGGAGCCATTAAGAGAATTCGTACTCTGATTAGAAATTTGTCGTGGCGTCTCTACTAAATCTACTACGTTAGAAGGTGTTGGCTCTGATGGATGGTAGTAGAGGAGAAGATGGAATGAGAAAGAGACAAGGATAAGCGATGCTCGTTTTAACAGCTCGTTCCTTGGCAGTCAGCTTCCTCAGCTTCCTTGTGTCCCACGTTTCGATCCAACTCCGATCCGAGCGGTCCTTACTAAACCTAACTCTTAGTTAGATTCCAGTCCAGACAAACAGGCTTGCTCTCCAACAGTTGGCGCGCTTCGCTAAGCGAGCAACCCAAGCAAGCGTGTTTGCGCATCCCAGCAAATCCACGCTCGGTTTTGGAATTGGGGTGCTTGCGCCCTCGCACCATTGTGCGCGACAACTGCTAAGTGCTGCGGCAATCCGGCATTGGCGCCTCTTACACGGAATTACTGTTAAACGCGAACCTACCTACCCTTCTCACCCTCCAACCCTCCAACCCTCCATCTCCCCATCTCCTTTAACTCATGCCTTCCTTTCCACAGCCAAACTGATTAGTTCTCCGATTTGGTAGGCGGAAGGAGTAAGACAGAGAGAGGCAGACTATATATATATATATATATATACATATATATATATATACACACGTATGTATACATAGATATAGAGAGAAGCAGAGAGAGAGAGAGAGAGAGAAAGAGTATCCCAACGTTTCTTGCTAGTCCAATTCGAAGCTGGTCACGAGCATTCTCCCAACACCTCGCTCTATTTTGGCTAAGATCCTCCTCCCTTGAACGTGGTCTTGGAATTTCGAAGGTACCTTTAACTCCAACGAGGATTTCAGAACCACCACAGCACGAACGTGCTTCTCTCTCGATCGGAATAGGAATACCAACAGGAGACGCGCTTAACTTTCCTTACGAAGTTTACCTTGGCCGACCTCGCTCGGACTTGTTGGCTAGTCGTATGACAACAATTTATGCTTGTCCTTCCTTCGGTAATTCGATAATTTAACCACGAACACGTAAATTACATTCGAACTTGCTTTTAGTACTGATCGATATTACGTTTAATATCGACGGACTTTTTCGATCGTTTCAAAGTGATTTCATTAGAATCAATCGTTTGGTTTATGTTCGAATGTTAGCGAAATGTTATTAATTGTTATTTTATATTATCAAGTTATTTTACGATACGTAGTATATGTTATAAAATGAAGTTAATAATATTTGATCATTTTTATTTCTTCACACACACACACACACACATATATCTTAGATCGAGCAGTTTTCTGTAAAGAATTAAAGCATTTTATAGTATCAATCTATAAGATATATTACCTTTAAATTCTATCTAATTATTTTTCATACGCATGCGTACACAGTGATAATGAGTTATACAAAGATCGTTTATAAAAATTATATATAATTATAATATATATATATATATTTATAAAAGAAATATCTAATCGTCGTAATTCCCTTGTAAAAATATTTCTATTTTCATAAGATAATTACGCACATATCATTATTCGAAATTGCATCGATTATTATTCATCGCTATCATTGCGATAAATATTAAAAAAAAAAAAAAAAAAAAAATGTTTAATGATCTGAAAGATTTTCAAATATTCCTTAAACGTTACGAGATGCTAACCAGAAATCAGACTTTTTGATAAGATCTATTTTAGATGGGGAAAGTTGGGAAAGATGGGAAAGATTTGGTGTATTGAAAGAATAGAAGGATCGAAAGGATGAAGATCGTGTCGAGGATATCTCGAAGGAATACGTTCCTACGTGGTACTTACGAGGAAGGTCTCGATCTCAATTATGTATTCATAGCCAGAGCAGACGACGTACGGTACGGAATGGGCATCCAGATGGGTGGAAGGAGTCGACAGAAATGAAGTATCAACCGGAATACTCTCACCACTCACGTCCCACGTTTCCCCTCGCTACGTCTTTTGGTTACACCAAGTGCCTTTCCAATATGGAATCTAAAGTGTTTCTCGATATCTTGGAAAATTTTAGAATCGTAGAGCGACATTCTTCGTCTCGATTTTATTTCTCCGATGTTGAGACGTTACTTTTACATATTCGTCATTCGAAATTCGATTGTGTATTATTATATAATAATGTACCGCACATTTGTAAAAATTTTATCTTCGATCGTATATATCGGATATTAGGATTTAATAGTTTAATGAATATTTCTTTCCGTTTGTTTTTATTTTCTTTTTTTTTGTTTCTTTTTTTTTTTTTGTTTCTTTTCATTTTTCAAGTAATTGGTGTAACTTAAAGAATACGTAAAGTCAAATAAAATTGTTGGCGACTTACCATTAGGTGGAAATTCGTAGAAAAATGCTGATCTCGGGCTCAGACAGCTGTAAAAGAGAAGAGAAAAAAAGAACAAGAAGAAGAAGAAGAAGAAGAAAGAAGAAAAAGAAGTAGTGGTAGTGGTAGTAGTAGTAGTAGTAGTAGTAGTAGTAGTAGTAGTAGTAGTAGTAGTAGCAGTAGTAGTAATAGTAGTAGTAGCAGTAGAAGTAGTCTAGTAGAAGTCGAAGTAGAAGTAGACGATACGATTGAGATATTTTAATTGAAATAAAAATTCAACTAAAATATCAAATTATGTTTTTCATGGTGGAACGAGTCAACGTCAGGAATATTCGTTGCAAGGAGAAGCGAGCTGAATCGTTGTAGACGTAGAAACGGCACGTATTCGGTATTTCACATTAACGTGATTCCAGCATAATCACGCGCGTTATGCTGATAAGAACGGACAATTTGCGCTCGTCTTTATTCTCTTAATGTTAGTCCACGATTGACCCATTCTACCTCGAGATTTATTAATTTCTCACGTGTCTTAATAACGAAGTAAAAAATAAAAAAAAAAAATAATAAAAAAAAAAAAACAAAAACAAAAGAAAAAAAAAAGTAAGAAAAAAAAAGAAGAAGAAGAAAGAAAAAAGAGATCTTTTTATTTACTTATTTATTTATTTATCTTTTCTATAAAATGAGAAAGAAAAGAAAAGGAAAAAGAAAAAATACTTACCTTTGGTAGGGTTGTGGATGCCCAGCCGGTGTCATGGCGGCCGAGTTCTGCGTGGCGAGCGCAAGTTTTTGTTGACGATGTTGAAGCATTTGTCTACTGAAGACACCGTAACCGAAGCCATAGATCTCGTCTTCTTCCTTATCACTGAGGCAGCTCGATGGCTATAAAAAAGAAATAGAAAAGGCGTTTTTGTTCTTTTCTATCTTTCATACACTTCCTTCGTTATTATCTCAAATTTGTTTAGAAACGAAAAGAAACGAAGAAGAAGAAGAAGAAGAAGAAAAAAATATTAGTAATTTTCTTCTAGAAAATGAAGGACAATTTGTCGTCTTGGTAGGAAAAAAAATTTCATTTTTCTTTTACGCCAAGAGAGTTAAAACGGGAGAAAGAGAGAGAGAGAGAGAGAGAAATAAAAAAGATATAAAAAAAGAAAAGAAAAGGAAGGAAACGAAAAAGAAGTATGAAAAAGCATGGTACTCTTTTAATCGAGAATGATTCTCCTCGGTCTTTCTCTTATCGGAAGAGAACGGAGGAAGTTCCTTATTAATTTTCCACGTCGACGCGCCCGCGGGGGGTCTTCGAGAAGAGCTTGACCTTAATCGGCAATCGATTTCTCGCGATTGGAAATTCGATTAGCCGTTGACGGTGTTGCCAGTGAAGTCTCACGGTTACGAACAATGACCGATTTAAGCTTTGGGATCGATGAGGTTTACACGCTTGATAAACCTCTTAAGCCACTTTAGAAAATTACTCTCGACGGACACTCGATCCTTACTTGCGATACACGTACGGTTAATCTTACAAGTAAGATGATTCTATTTTTTTTTTTATTTTTTTATTGTTTTGGAAAAGGAAATTCTCCGAAGAAAAAGATGAAAAGTCATAGAGAAAAAGAAGAAGGTGTGAAGAGGTTTGGGTGGTCGATTGAAATAGAGAGATAGAGAGATAGAGAGAAAGAAAGAGAAAGGATTTATTTACCGAGTATTTTCCAGGCACGTAAATGGGCTGTGAATGACTGGTGGTAAGTTGAGTGTTGGGCATTCTGGGGGAAGCATTTGTTTCGCGTCGGCGTAGCTCCTCAAGCGGCTCCAGGACATCTCCGTAATGCGTTCTGAAGAGGTCTGCATACCTTGAAGCTAGTCCCTCCAAGTATCCCCTCTCGCCTTCCTGAAAGAGAAAAGTGCCGTAACGTTAGAGAGGGTTTGTTAAACGTAAACGTGCGAACGAGTAAGCTATGTTCTTATACACGTGCATATAATATATATATATATATATATATATCATACGTGTATATACTTTCTCTGTCCTTTCTCTCTTTCTTTCTGATGACAATAAGAGTGTGAAAAAGAGGTGGGAGACAAGAAAGAAAAAAATACACGAAAAAGAAAAAAATACACAAGAAAAAAAAGAAGAAGAAGAAGAAGAAGAAGAAATAAAGAAAGAAAGAAAGTGCCAGAGGATATTTAACTGTAAACTTCCATCTCTCGGCGTTTACCGCATCGAATTAACTCTTTGAAACTTAAGGATAGTCGACGTAGAAAAGATGAAAGGACGCGAGAGAGGGAACAGCCTTTTCTCGCGTTATCTTTATTCTCCTTCTTCGAAGTTTCAACGACGTCTTTCAAAGCATTCCGGAAGAGAGGATTGGAAGAGGGGAGAAAAAGCGATCTGCGATAATCCGCGAACTGGCCGTGAGTGTATTCACGAGGACTTCTCTTAAGCTTCTACGTGTCCTTTATCGGCTTTTTTTTTTTTATTTTTTTTTTTTTTATTTTTATTTTCTTTTTTTTTCCTTCACTTTTTCTTCCTTTCTTTCTTTTTCTTCTTCTTTTCCTTTATATACGATGTATACGTGCGACGATGTATACCATTTAAGAGAAATGATGCATATGATGAAACTTAAACGATGTGTATATATATATATATATATATATATATATATATATATATATTTATATAGATTAATCTTATACGTATCTTGATTTTTTTTCTTGCTAATATTTCAATCTAAATAATTTTTATTAATCTTATCTGTATGTATGTGTATGTGTGTGTGTGTGTATATATATAAATGAAAGATGGATATATTCAATTTTCTCAGCTTCTATTTCCTCAGGGAGAATTGATCAAATCGAATCTATATAACCTTGTATTTTTCTATAATTTCAAAGAACGTTTCTACTTTTGAGAACATAGTAGGTTAGTATATATTGCTCGCTATATATATATATATATATA
>NC_057699.1:1574849-1584683 GCF_014466175.1 Vespula pensylvanica | reverse complement strand
CTTTCTTTCTTTCTTTCTTTCTTTCTTTCTTTCTTTCTTTCTTTCTTCCTTTCTAATTACATTGAAGAGATGGGGTTAGCGAGTCGAATTTTCATTCACAGTTGAGAGTAGAAGGAAAGGGGTCTAGGAACAAGTCGTTTTTGTCGAGCATCTTTGTCACCCTCATTCATTCTACTACCATCGTCTCATTATCGATAATCCTGGAACATTAATTAGAATTCCAATCTTCCGATTTAATACAAGCCGAAGCTCGTTGTTCTATGTCCTTTATCTCTCTCTCTTTCTATATATATATATATATATATATATATATATATATATATATATATATATATCTTGTTCCTTCTCGTTCTATACTTGAAACCTCGAGAATTCAATCCCTCTTCTATGCAATCCACCCCATTCGTTTCATCATTTTGCCCCCTGAAGCGAAGCTTAACGGTCAAACTGAAAGTTCCAACTTGAGAACGCATAAAGCAAACGAATTTCTCGCGATGGTAGGATTCTTCGGAAGTACGTTAAGATCGTAAATTAAAATTTTATCCACGAATGAATAATCGAGGAGACGAAACTCGTTCGCTCGATCGATCGTGTAGTAGGTATACAACAACACTAGATATCGCGAATCAACGAGTGTCTCTCTCTCTCTCTCTCTCTCTCTCTCTTTTTCTTTCTCTTTCTCTTTCTCTCCCTCTCTCTCTCTCTCTCTCCCTTTAGTGGATTTTTCAAAATGTTGGAGGATTCTCTCTCCTTTTCTCGTTATCGTGTACTACTTCGCATGGAAAACACGGCCCTTGGAAAACTTGTTTTCGATGGAAAAAAGAGAAATACTTTGAAGAGCGTACCGTAAAGCCGCGTCTTTTCTGAAGCAGCTTCGAATGAAATATCGAGGGAGGTTCAAACGATTTCGTTCGATCCCGAAAACGAAGTTTTACCTTCTTTCTTAATGTTCCATCTATTTTCTTTTTGCTCGTGTTTCTTTTTCTTTTATTTCTTCCTCTTCGTTTTCTTTTTTCTTTTCTTTTCTTTCTTTTTTTTCTTTTCTTTTTCCCTTAATTTAAAGACGGTTTTAACTCGCGAGAAAAAAAACTTCGTTGACGAGAAAGCCTAAATCCTTTTACGGAACGTCGGATCTTGAAGGGGGGACTCGATCCTTTCGCTAAAGGAAAAAAAGAAAAAGAGAAATAGGAAAGGAAAAAAAAAGAAAGAAAAGAGGCAAGAGAGAAAAAAAACAGGAGAAGGTGGAAAAGAAAAGAAAAGTCCCTCTTGAACTTTGAATTCCTTCAGAACACGTTCTCTCGAACTACTTTCGATATGCTATGCGAATAGCATGGCCGCTCTCGATGCCGGTACGTAACTTTCCGCAAAACCGTTTTACACTACCACTCGATTCCGCCTTGAATATCGTCGATCGATCGTTTTCCGAATACCGTGGTGAGCCCCAAGAATCGGATAAACGAAGATAGAAGAAAATTGAAAAGTCAAGAAGTTCTTTTTTCCTTCTCTTTCTCTCTCTCTTTCTCTCTCTCTCTCTCTCTCTCTTTTTCTTTCTCTCTGTTTTTCTCTCTTTCTGTCTGTCTCTGTTATTTTTTATTTCCGATTACCCTTACTTTTTCTTTACACTTTTGGTAACTAATTCTAACATCAGTATCAGAATTTTTAAACTCATACGAGTGATAGATTTCTGATTTTTTTTCTTCTTCTTTTTTTTTTTTTTTTTATAATTTTGAAATAGTCATTAGAAAGAATGTATATTAAAAGATACCTTTTGAATTTTATTTATTATTGAGAAAGTAAATTATAGATAATTATATTGTATTAATTGTATTATTTTATATATGTGTATTTTATATATATTGTATTATATATGTGTATATATACATATACGTGTGTATGTATGTGTGTAGTTTCGATGTTAATATCTATTTTAACTAAACATATTTTTATCGGATTTGTTTAAGAATGCAATAGATTAAAATAAATGTTCAGATAATAGAACAATTTCTTAGCCATTGTAAAAGAAACAAGTTATTTATATTCAAATCGACGTATTTCATTTCTTTTCGACCACAAAATTATTTAAATCTTTCATTAGATTTAATTATGTGAATAAATTTGCATTCGTTTCTATTAAAATTTAAAAGTATTTGAAGCGCCATTTCTCTAGACCTATGAATACTTCCAAACGAAGATAGTACGTTTTCATTTAATTCACTTATATTTTGAAAACGATTAGAAAATATTTCAAACGTTGATTATATTGAAATAATTATTACGAAGAACTTTGATATTAATAATATTTGATTATTAATAATCCATCTAAATGTTAACACAATTAAAATCATTTTTATAAATTTTATTTTCATATATCATCCTATTGCTTTCAAATTATTATTAATAATCTATTCAAACGATCCAACATATCGAGATAACGAAGTTACCATATACTATTCTATACTTAACACTCGCATTTTATCGAATAATATTTTCGTAATATTTGATTAATAACTATCATCAATAATCCAAACGATATCCACATCTATACTATACGTACGATCAATCAAAATATCGAAAAGTAAGAAATCAAAGTATTAAGAAACATTACAGTCATTGCTCCATTATTTTCTGTCTTGGAAAGTTCAACCTTAGTAACATTTCTCATCATTCTTTTTCCTCATTTTTCTCGATCGTGAACACTTTCTGCGAGGAAACGCAAGGAGAAGAAGAACGTTCTATTCGATCGCCACTTACGATCGTAAATAAAAGCTGAGATGTTAGAGGAAGAAATCAAGAAAAAGAAAGAGAAAAAGAAAGCAAAAAGGAAAAAAAAAAAACTGAGAAAACAAAAGTAAGAGCAAGCAAGCAAGCAAGCTGAGAAAGAAGGAATGGTCGTTGTTGTTGTCGTCGTGTTCGTTCGAACAAATCGATCGATCGTCGTCGTCGTCGTCGTCGTCGTCGTCGTCGTCTCTTCGCAAGAATTCTTTAAATGTTCTGTAAAATGGCAGGAGCAAGACGGATTGTTCTGGCGAACAAGAGTGTACCGTTCGTTTGTTTAAGCCCGAAGCGCGAAGTAGTGGGTAGGAGCCGTTTCGCGATAATTGGGCAGCCCTGGGGGTTCTCTCGTCGCGATAGAGGACGGAATTATTTTCGGGTGGTCCCTTCAACGTGCATTGCACCCGCCATTAGCGAAGTCGCACCCTCTCCTCCGTACCTTCTCCATCATTTCTACCACTACCAGTACCACCATCAGCAGTAGCACCAGCAGCAGTAGTACCAGTACTACCTCCTCGTGCCGTTGCCGCAGCAGCGCATTCATTTCCACCCTCGTTATTTGCATATACTTCATTTGCTCGCTTCCATCCTCCCACTCTATCCATCTCTCTCTCTCTCTCTCTCTCTCTCTTTCTATTTATCTATCTATCTATCTCTCTCTTTCTTTCACTTGCACTCTTCTTCACGTTTCCATCAACCGAATGTAATTCATGAAAAAGCTCGGCAAACCGAAAATCGGGACCTTCTCTCACGGGGCATCATCATTCGGACACCTCGCTGATTGAAAGGCAGATTGAACATAGAGAGAGAGAGAGGGAGAGAGAGAAAGAGGGGGAAAAAACCGAAGATATATTTAGATATAACGTCCGTACAGGAACCCTCTCGTATTTTATTTCCACACGTGGTGGTAATCTCGTAACATCAACGGTTGCGTCGTCTCTTCCCAATGCGATTTCGTCGTACGATTCGATACGATTCCTACGTAGAAAATCGTCCGTCGATTTTTCGTTTTCCACCTATCGGTTTCCGTCTCTTTTTGACGCAACGTCGGAAAATCGGACGTTCGAGAATCTCGTCTTCATCGTGCATTTCAAGCGAGATCTCGGATTCTCTCGTGAAATTTTCGATGTTAAGAAAGAGAAGAAAGAAAGAGAGAGACAGAGAAAATAGGGGAAGAGGATTGTTGGTAAGGGTGGGGGTTAGCTTCGCTTTCTTCGCGGGCTTTCATCGAGACGAGAGTTCGGTAAGACGGGAGAGAAGGAACGAACGCTGGGCTTCTCTGTGTTTTGATCCCTTCGAATGATAAGGGATGTCGGGTGGAGACGAACGAGAGGACGCTCGCAAAAAGAGCGAGCAACGGAGTCGAGAGGTTAAAGGTCGTCGACTAATGTGCACCAGACTGATCTACGAGTGGTGTAAACACGGGCTCCTCTCTTCTCTCGCGTCTCTTCGTTTCCTTTTCAATGCTGAAAAGCTCCTTCTTCTTCTTCTTCTTCTTCTTCTTCTTCTTCTTCTTCTTCTTCTTCTCGGAGTTAGGATTTTTGGCGTGTTGCTTAAACGTAGGCTACCTTAAATCTTTAGGCTACCCGTTAGAGAAAGAGAAAGACCTTACGGCATCTTCTTACTTTTAGTCTATCTCTCTTTCCTCTTTTCCTTTCTCTTTCTTACTCGTACACGTTCGACGGAGACTATTCAACTCCTTTTTCTTCGTTTGCTCGTCCAACTATCCATCGTCTTCTTCTTCTTCTTCTTCTTCTTCTTCTTCTTCTTCTTCTTCTTCTTCTTCGTCTTCGTCTTCTTAGGTTCTTCCGAGGCCAACCAGCCTTTTCCACTTTTCATTTTCTTATTTCCTTCTTCTGTTCTAGAGAGACCATCGACAAGGCGATGGTTGCCTCGTTTCGGTCTCTATTCCTTTCCTTTCCTTTCCTTTCCTTTCCTTTCCTTTCCTTTCCTTTCACCGATTCTTATCTTTGACGATCATAGTAAAGAACGATGAAACATTTATACGACAGAACACAGTAGGCAAATTCGCGGAAACTTTTAACCGTATTCTTTTACTCTTACCGATGTAAAAAGTACTTAAGAAAAACGTTGTTCTTTGAGAGAACGATCTTCTATGTTATTTTCTTCTACGAGATATTCCACTTTCGTCTCGGTTCTCGTGTCTCACGAGTCGTTAACGAGTACCTTTTCAAAGTATCCGTCGACTGGCATCGAGCGTTTCCACCAAGCTCGTAATTCGGTGGAAACGATGCGACATAGAGAAAGAGAACGAGAGAAAGAGAGAAAGACAGGCAGACAGACAGATAGAGATAGAAAGAGAAAATTTCGAATAATCGTGAGTGGTAACGCCTCGAGAACGCTGCTTCATTCGAGAACACGGAAATGATAATAGAACGTCGCGTCAGCGGAAAAAGAGGCTGAAACGAAGTCTCGCAATGGTAGACACCTTGTTCCTCTTGGACGTCTACCACTCTTAAAGGTGTACGTTCAGACGTATATGCAAGAGCTTGGTAAAATGATGAGAGGCAGATAGAGATAGATAGATAGATAAAAAGAGATAGAAAGAGAGAGAGAGAGAGAGAGAGAGAGAGAGAGAGAGAGATAAAACAATCGCAACCTTGCAAGCACATCCCCGAAACGTTCCCGTCGCCGCAGCAGCTAACTTTTAATCACAAAAATGTATTGCGCATTGTTTCGACGCTCGTTGGACGAGTTTAAACGGAGGGTGAGAGGGAGGGTGGACGACGATGGTGGTGATGGTGTTGGTAGTGGTAATGCTAGTGGTAGTGGCGATGGTGATACTGATGTTGGATGGATGAATGTACCAAGTGTGTGACAAGGGAGAAGCGCAATAGAGTAGTTCGGCTCGATGTTCGAATGGATAGAAGAAGGATGGAAAAGAGAGATACTCCATAGTACGGAAAAAGAAAGAAAGAGAGAGAGAGAGAGAGACAGAGAGAAAGAAAAAAAAGAGGTAAAGAGAGGGAAACGGACAGTTAGAAGGGTAGGAGACGAGCTCGTAGTATTGTTGAGTGTTACGGGCGCAGTCCAGAAAAAGTGTTATTGTCAGTTTAGCGCTTGCACCTCTACACGAAGCGAAGAGCTTTTCCCTATTCGAATCGGACTATCGCGCTGCCTCTTGGAGGCAGAAAAATTGTCGGATTTTTTTCCACATACTTCTGCATACTTTCTCTTTTCTCTCTCTCTCTCTCTCTCTTTCTCTCTTTTTACCTTTCTCGTTTCCGTTCTCTCTCTCTCTCTCTCTTTCTCTTTCTCTCTTTCTCTCTTTCTCTGTCGTTCTTTTTCTTTTTCTTTTCTATTTTATACGCGACACGTTACTTTTTTGCTTTTCCCAGCAGCACCGCGACGACTCGTCCAGAGACTTCCGGTATCTCGAATTGCTCGGTGAAATACTTATGGTCTTACGGGACGAAATATGCGATGTATAATGTTGCCGCTACTAAAAGCTACGAGAGAAAGAGAGAAAATGGGGTATATAGGGAGAAAGAGAATGAGAATGAGAGAGACAGAGAGAGAAGGAAGGAGGGAGAGAGGGAGAGAGGAAGTTAGGGAGAGAAAGTGCACGTGCTGAGCACCAGTAGTAGTATTTGCCAGGGGAGGAAAATGTCAATGGCCCTTCGTGCTCGTTCTCGTTTCTCTCTTTCTCTTTCTCTCTCTGTCACGCACTTTCTCTCTCTCTCTCTCTTTCTTCTTTTTCTTTTTCGCAGGAATTTCGCACCAAGCTCGTATCTCTGTGCTCTCTCTCTCTCTCTCTCTCTCTCTCTCTCTCTCTCTCTCTTTCTCTCTCTCTTTCTCTCTCTCTCTACTCGCAATGAATTCGTTACTTTCCGAGGAATTCAAGCGCGGTCCTCCCAACGCGTTAACCAAAAAATATGTTCTCGAGTGTATATATGTATATGTGTGTATATATGTATATATATAGTGATAATCTATTATATATATGTATATATATCTATCCATCTTTAGTAAGCGTCTAGTAATTTTGAGTTGTATATTAACGAGAGAGTTGGTATCAGATAGAAACGCGTCAGAGTTGCTGAAAGAAAAGAAGGAAGTAGGAAAGTAGGAAAAGCCAGGTCGAGCGGCTCTCATGTAAGAGATTTACATTTTTGTATGAAATATCCCAAGCCAGGTATTTTAGTGGAAAAGGTCATAAATTCGAGAAAGCTTTAGAGAGATGAATGCGAAGAGTAAGTTACTCGATAAAAAATGTGTAAGAAGCTTACTTTTTATATATGCTCTTGTAAAGAACATCCAGTTTTCTTGTTTTTTTCTTTTTTTTTTTTTAATTATTATTTTTTTTTATTCTATTTTGTTTTATTTCTTTTATTTTTTTCGTTACTCTTTCGACGTTTCGTCTTTCTTTCTTTCTTTTTTTTTTTTCCCCCAAATTATTTCCCATAAACTCCAAATATAAATACTAATTATTCTTTATCGTTAACCTCGTGAAAGACTTCGCAACGAAAACAAATTTATCGATTGATACAAATTATTTATTCGATTTATTATCGAATACGAAAGTATTATCCTTTACATCTTCCACTTGAATTGAATCGAATGAAACAACGATTTTTCGATATTCAAAGCTCCTACGAAATTCTAAAATGATGCTTGCGGTCCCGGCACGGATTCGTAGGACAAACACGAACGCGAAGGAAAGCTCTGAGACGACTACAACGAGAGATGAACAAAGAGAGAATAAGAGAAAGACATGGAGAGACTGAGAGAGACTGAGAGAGAGACTGAGAGAAAGACAGAAAGACAGAGAGAGAGAGAGAGAAAGAGAGAGAGAGGTCACGAAGAAGGAAATGCCGTTGGATTTGGCCCGAGACAAGATACATATCAGCCGACGGTGCACGCTGTTATTCAATTTGCACGTGGGTCCTGTTGATTGTGCACCTAATGCCATTACCACCAGCAACGCCACCTTCTCCTCGGATTCCGCTTCCTCTTCGGTTTTGCGCCTTCGCCCTCGGGACAATGTATTTACATTCTCGACGTCAACGGGTTTCTGCCACGTTCTCTTTCTCTCTCTCTCTCTCTCTCTCTCTCTCTCTCTCTCTCTCTCTCTCTCTCTCTCTCTGTCTCTGTCTCTGTCTGTCTCTGTCTGTCTCTGTCCCTCTTGTGTCGAAAGACCAACAGGAAAAGAGAGAGATAAATGTGAAATCAACAGCAAAGGACTCACGTCTTTGATGTTCACACACTGCTTTTATTTTCTATTGCATTTCAAATGTTTCCTTTTTTTTTCTTTTCTTTTTTTTTTCGTTCCTTTTCTTTCTGTTTGAACCATTTTACCTGCAGTTAGGATATTGAAAAAGAAGAAAGGAAAAAGAATTTGTAAAATTACGTGAATTATCTTCGCCTATATGATATATGATCTGATGTGACATGTACATGTGTGTGTGTGTGTGTGTGTGTGTGTATGATTCGTATTTCAATATGTGATAACGTAACTTAATTATAAAATCCATGACGGTAGAATCGACAGGATGAAACGAGAGATATCGATGTAAAATCGATAGAGAAAGATTCAAGTTTTCCGTGTCCATTATCGAGGTTCTATTTTTTATTTTTACTTTTTCAAGATTTAAAATTTATTTTATCTTCTACTAGGATATTTGAAAAATTTAAGAAATTATGTCAATCGTCATATTTAATTCGTATTACAATGTAGGTACAATAACGCATTTATCGTTTTATTTTATTTTCGATAACGTTCCGAACGTTTTTATATATTTTATCTCTAAACAGAATATTTTTATAAATTATGAAATATCATTCGAATCATTACTGCATACGATTCGAATTTCTATATTATTTATATACCTATTAGTGTGAAGTATTAATAGGAATATTTGTTAATATCGACGATAGTTTAATTAAAAAAAAAAAAACAAAATCTATAATTTTTAACATAATTTTACTGTCATCAAGATTAATAATTTTTATATTCGGTAAAAATTATAAAAAGAATATAGGTCAATATTAGAGTATGAGAGATGAGAATGGATGTATAAAAATGAATAAAATAAGAGTTGAGGGATAAAAAATGCTTATGAAAGGAAATAATCGTGAATAATTTGGCGAAACGGCGAGATATATAGATATAATAATTATAATAATCAATCGATACGAAATGAAATAAATTTTTTATATAAATCTAAAGCTAACATAAAAAAGAACATAAATTATTCGATCAGACGAAGTCAAACGTCGATTTAATTCATATTTTTAATTTTTAATTTTTAATTTCTAATATTTCATTTTCCTTTTTTCTCGCTTCCCCATAGATTTCTACGTTTCACTGTTTTCATCGACCAATTAGCGATACGAGTGAATTTTTTTTTTTTTTTTTTTTTACGTCGTTTAGTCGATTCTTTTGCGCTTTTCAAATTCGTTTGTTTCAAAAGCCAAGGCTAAATAGAAAAAGAAATAAACGTGTGAACAATTTCGTGAAACGATGAAATATAGATATATAATAATAGTTATGTATAAATTATTATAATAAATCAATAGAGATAATAAAAGAAATTATCTATATCAAATTACAGATAATAGAGAAGGATATAAATTATTCGATTAAACCAAACCAAAACTCGACTTTATTATTTTATTTCATTTTTTTTTTACTCTTGAATTATTATTATTACTATTTATCACCCCTTACAGAATTCTACGTTTGACGGTTTTTATCGACCAATTAGCGATACGAGGGAGAAATAATTTGTTTTTCTTTTTCCTTCATTTCATCGTTCTTAATCCATTATTTCGTGGTCTTCGAACTCGTTCGTAAATTAGTCGAAGTCGAGACGTGGAAGCGCGATATTGCTGTTCGAGTAGAGCTGTTGGTAAAAGTCAGAGAAGAAGGAAAGAGAAAGAAAGAACAGAAAGAGAGAGAGAGAAAGAGAGACAGAGAGATAGAGAAATAGAGAAATAGAGAAAGAGACAGATAGAGAAACAGAAAGAAAGAGAGAGAGAGAAACAGAGAGACAGAAAAACAGAAAGAGATAGATAGAGACAGAGAAACAGAGAGAGAGA
>NC_057699.1:1573352-1574839 GCF_014466175.1 Vespula pensylvanica | reverse complement strand
AGAGAGAGAGAGAGAGAGATAGACAACAAATAGAAACAGAGAGATAAAGAGAGAGAAAGAGAGACAGAGAAATAGTATTAGTAGTACCTATTCGTAGAGAAACGTTTTTCGAGAGGAATATTTCATCGAAGAGGGGAGAACTCTGGGTGCTATAAGGAAGTTAAGGAGAGGGAGAAGGGAAGGGGAAAAATCTCGAACGAGCTAATGCTCTCTAAACGAACTCGTTTATTTTTGCCCGAAGCACACCGTCTTCTTGCTTCGAACGAGACGCTCGAGGATGCTTTTAATATCTCTCTGTGGTACGGGAAGAAAGCCGAAAAGAAGGAGGGCCAGAGAAAAATGAGACGAAGATGTAGGAAAGGTAGGTGTAGGGGTAAGGGTAAGGGATAAGGATAGGAATAAGAATTAACCTTAAAACACGATCAGTGTTTTTTACGCTCGAACGAAAGAAGCCTCCAGCGACGATTAATAAGATGTTTATCGTTCGACTTGCGTTTTTACAGCTCAATATTAAGTTAAAGTAATACTTATCACTCTTAATAAATTATTTTTTATCATCAACAACGAACGTTATTTGTTATTACAAACGAACGAACAAACGAAACACAAAAAGAATAAAGCTACGTCGTTGATCAAATTACTTATCGATATTAATCGATTATTTGTAATTCGTTATATTTCGGATACGAGAGTTTATCAAAATAATATTTATTTAGTTTGTTATCAAATAGTAATGCTTATCGATCTGGATAAGTTATGATCTTTATTACAAGAGAATTCTTAATTATCGGCTGAACTATTTTTATTATATAATGATCGATTATATATTTAATAATGCAATTTCGTCAGATTAATATTTAGTAGTCTAGATGAATTAGTCGAAAGGATCGTGTTATTAGAAGAAACAGTAACGATTGTCAGTTGAATTATTTCTAAAATGACTGATTATATCCGATTTAAAATCGCTTTAACGTGCATCATCGTAATAACATTTGGTAATATCGATGTATTAGTTTTAATAAACGTTATTAGAACGAAATTATCAGCAATACTATTTACATAATAAAATCATCAATTTTATTTTCAATTTGAAATCACAGAAAATTAATACTTTCCGTAATAATCATTCTTGATCGATTCGTGAGAAATCTGTGATTAAAATCCTTACCGTTCGTTCGATAACGCGTTAAAATCCACGTATATAAAATTAATTCTCTTCGATTAATTCGTTTCGAAGTTTTTCCAACTGAAAGGAATCATAACAAAAATATGAAATCTAAAATAAACATTAGAAGTCGTGGAATACGTATAGCGAAAGTCTTTGTCACCAGATCGTTTGATTTCAACGTATACATGAGTAGTACTTATGTAAGCACGCACAGTAGTTTATCGATTCAAGGAGAAACAGAAAAACACTCTGGAAATCCCGAGATACTCTTCCTCCATAAAAGTAAGAGAAAAAGCGAGAGAGAGAGAGAGAGAGAGAG
>NC_057699.1:1567350-1573220 GCF_014466175.1 Vespula pensylvanica | reverse complement strand
AGAGAGAGAGAGAGAGAGAGAGAGAGAGAGAGAGAGAGAGAGAGATGAAACGTTAGAACGAGTGCATTTTTTACAAGACTGTAGTAAACCCTATCTTGTACATACATATATAAATACATACATACATACATACATAAATACATCTATGTACGTAGAAATACATATATACGTGAAAGAGAACGTTTCCTCTTTCTACTAAGGCATAGGTGCGAGAAGAAAAAAGAAAAAGAGAAAAAGTCGAAAGGGAAAGGTTAGAGAGGGTGAAAGGATCGAAGAAATGTGGGACGACGAGGGACGTTTGGAATATGCGAAAGGTTCGCCGCACAGCCGAAGGGTCGTCTCGTCTCTTCTTCTTCTTCTTCTTCTTCTTCTTCTTCTTCTTCTTCTTCTACTACTACTATTTCTACTTTCCTTTACCATCCCTTTTCCCTACTCTTCCCTTCCCCGTTCCCTTCGTTTCTCATTTTGCGAGGGGTGAAAGCCGGGTCAGAAATGCAGGCTTCGAGAGCAAAGGGGTTGCGTCTGTAGAGGTGGGTGCGATGATACGTGCGTAGAATAACGTTGAAATTTCGAACTCCTTGGAGATTTGACTCGCCGAATAAGGACTCCCTTTTTCTTCTTCTTCTTCTTTTTCATCATCTTCTTCTTCTTCTTCTTCTTCTTCTTCTTCTTCTTCTTCGTCCTCTTAACGTTCTTTCTTTGCGTTTCACACACCCAGACATTTCCTCGTGTTCTTCTTTCCTCCTCTCGTCTAAGTTCTTCGTATCTCACTCTTTTCGATTATCCTCTCTACCCCTCGACCATCTCTCCATCCACCCACCCCTTCTCTTTTTTAGATACTCCTTCCATCTCTTCTTTCCTCAAGTTCAACGCACAACCACCATTTCCATTTTCCTTTCTTCTTCCCTATCCTTCTTTCTCCCCCTTTCTTATTCTTCTTCTTCTTCTTCTTCTTCTTCTTCTTCAAGGCAGCAATCTTAAAATATCATCCCGCGGGTACCGCGGCATGAGTTATCGCCGTATTCAATCATCCCCAATAAGCCCGCTGTTGCTGGCCTCGCTTTCTACTTCGCTCCTTTTATCTTCCTTTTCCGATTTTACAGTTTTCCTTCTGTCCTTTCTCTTACGATTTTTCCCTTCTTTTTCAAGGCTCGTTACTTTTCGAATCGATAAACTTTTTCTCTCTTGTTTTTTTTTTCTCTCTCTTTTTTGCTGTCTCTCTCTCTCTCTCTCTCTCTCTCTCTCTCTCTCTCTCTATCTATCTATCTATCTATCTATCTATCTATCTATCTATCTATCTATCTATCTATCTATTTATCTATCTCTTTCGGACTATTCCGTGAATTGATTTAAAAAAAAAAATAAAAAAAAAAAGTAGCAAGAGACCCGATCGAACTTTCCCCTTTCTCTCTTTTTCTCTCTGTCATTCTAAATAAATATTTCGTCGTGTATTTATTAAACGCTCGTGGAAATATTTTCTAACCAAGATGATAGTTTTTTATATGAGCGTGTTATAATTGTAATACATGATGTTTTTTTTTTTTTTTTATATAAGTATCATATTGTTTGTTATAATTTATTATCGTTAAAGGATATTTAAGGTAATACTAAAAATGTTTGGTTTAATATTAGAGTGAATATATGAAAGAATATATAAAAAAAAAAGTCAGATTGACGAAATTATAAATGTATCCTATACACAAACACACACATATATATACATTTTTTCAAGAGAAAAAATATATATAGCGCGTAATTGAAATGACTCCTCGAACATTCACCATTTGAAAAAAACACAAGTAGGTTAGGCAGTTTTCATTAAGGTCTAATAAGCTCACGGTATCAATGGCGATAATAGAGTTTTATAGCTCGCATACGAAGAAGTGTGAGTTTACGCGTGAAATCGTGCATTTAACGAGAAGAAGCCGAGATGAAAAGCGTTGAAAGAAAGAAGGAGAAATAGGCGAATTATCGTTGCCGAGTCGAAGGGAAGAGTGTAGAGGAAATGTAGAGGTGAGCAGTGGATAGGACAAGAGAAAAAGAGAAAAAGAAAGAAAGAAAGAAAAAAAGAAAGAAAGAAAGAAAGAAAAAGAAGTAATGACGCTTGTGTGTTGGCGATGATGTGGCGCTGATGTGGCATAAGTGTGAGTATGGTAGAGTGCAGTGTGGGCTGCTGCACGTAGAAGCCTCGTATTCTCGAGTGCCGTGGCAAAGCGCCAATGTTCACGCTTTCGAATAAGCGAGTACACCTTCCTCTCTGTATGTTCATATATATATATATATATATATATATATATATTCATATATGTATATATATACATCTATCTATATGTGTGTGTGTGTGTACGTTATGCTTCTCTTTTACTTCGAATGAAGAAGTAACGTACGTGCGTATTCGTAAGAGCTTTCTTTTTTCTGATATATATAGATGGATATGTATACATTCGTGTGCATGAATATATATATATATATATATATATATATATATATATAGATAGATATACGTACATAGGTATGTATTTACCTACTTGCTGCTTGAAAACATAACTGAAATGCGTTCTTATTCGCGAATGTACATAGTAGTAACTGCACGGTGGGACCAGTAATTCGAAAAACGTGTCTCGTCGAGAAAATTTATAATCGGGTTTATTTGGCTTTGTTAATACGTTAAACGAAAAGTTTGACTTATGTATGTGCTGTGTGTGTGTGTGTGTGTGTGTGTGTGTATATGTCATACTAAGGGATAATTGTTTTATGAGAATTTCGTTTTCTTGATCTTGTTAGAATTTATACGAGTATTTATGTATAGGTAGGAAAATCGAGGAATATGTTACTTCAAATTTATCGAGTGTCGTTTGAAGAGAAATGATTTTTGCTAATTGATAATCGTGTGTTTGACATCGAAGGGATAATACGATATGATTGATGACAGTGTAAATAAATTTATAATAAATACGTCAGACATGTTAATCTCGTTCAATGTGAAAAAAGAAAAAGAACAGAAAAGATAGAAAGAAAGAAAAGAAGAGAAAAATAAGACGAAGAGCTTAGAAAACAGCTATTGAAAATAACAGATTTATATATTCTATTATCGAAATTTGCAATAAAAAATATTTAATAGAGTATCGTTCATTCGGACGTTATATAAATTCAACATTTACAAATTTCAACATTATTTATTATACAGATTCATAACTCAACGTTATTTATTATACAGATTTATATACCTTATTATCAAAGTTTTCAATAGAAAATATTTAATACAATATTGTTCATTTAGACGTTATATAAATTCAACATTTACAAATTTCAACATTATTTATTAAACGTATAGTAAAATATGACGTGTAGTAAATTATTTGATTGATAATAATATAAGTGATAAATAATATCAAAAATGTTTGTGAAGTGTACTTTTGAAACGTCTCTACATAACTGATGTTCGAAACCTGCGTTGATCGTCTTATCCATTATCTCTCTCTTTCTTCTCTATCTATAGCTTTCCAATGGTTATAGATATAACCATCAATAACTCTCAAAGTATTATATATATATATATATATATATATATATATATATATATATGTCCCTTAGTTCTCAGCACGGATTCATAATCAATGTCCAGGATTTCAGATATACTACGATCAACGACATAAACTTGAAAAGTCGAGGGAAATTGTATTAGACGAATAAAGGAATATAGTGATGTGATGTTATTTCGGAGTGCTCCTCTTTAACATTTATTCTCGTAGGGGTTGAAATCTAGCGGTCTGTTGCGTATTTCAGCGAGTATCTTCTCTCCGTTAGGTTACATCTCATCCGTCCAGGATGACCCTACTCTCTCGAGTAGCTTCTGCCCAGTAGCGTTTTCTTCTCTTTTCCTCTTTCACGTCTTTCACCCTCGCTTCCTATTACACAATCTATATATACATACGTACGTATATATGTGTGTGCGCGTGTATGTATGTATGTACGTATAGAGAGATAGAGGTACAGTTAGGAAAAGGCCGTATATATAGCACACATACATACCCTTTCTAACCTACGACGAACGAGCGAGGATCCTTTCGCGAAACTTTACGCATCCTACTCCGTTCGAATAGACTTGAGAATTTCCCTGGTGAGTTCTAACGGACGTCCGATACGTTGGTGTAGGTAACTCCGTCGATTCCCTAGCGTGAAGGGCAGTAGTGCGCCGATTCAAACGGAGTAAATCTGTTTTTGCGTAACAAGCGAACCGAGACTCTCGGCTGCTAGCCTTCGTCTTTGAAAATGTGAGGACTCGTTTGTTCGCGTGTACGTGTATGTATATATACATATATATGTAATATATATGTATATATATCTATCGAAAGCGAAGGGTTGCAAAGGGAATTGGTGGAATAAGAAAACGCGACATAAATCTTGCCGAGTATTTTAAAAGTCCAATAAGAAAGAGCAGAGAGTTTATCAGGCGTTTCGTTCAAATTCATGATCCTCGATGGAACGAACGCGTTAGAAATTTTCTTTCGTTTTGGGTATATGTTAAAGAACGTTAAATGATACGTAAGATAAGTGTTTCGACCGCACTTCGACGGATATAATACTAAAGAAGGAAAGAAAAAAAAAAAGAGGAAAAAAAATTTCAAGGGTAACCCTCCCTAGAGGGAATCTTGATTCCGGTGCTTGTCTAAAACGAATTTCGTAGCCCTACCGCGATCACCTTTCACCCTTCAAAGGGCATCGCTACCTTAAGGAAAGGGAACAGAAGCTTGGTATCATCGATGCGCATCGATGAAAAACCATCGTTCGTATAGATACGTAGTACGATGAAATAAGAAGACGAGGAAACGAGAAACGTGGGATGATGATGATGAGAGAGAGAAAGAGAAAGAGAGAGAGACAGAGGGAGAAAGGATGGAAGGGAGATGAGGGTGTGCGGGGATGATGGGGAATAGATAGATAGAAACAGTCGTTTCATCCATGGAACTCTCCAGGCGAAACTTATTTCCTTTCGTGAGCACGAAAAGGAAATCCTATATTCACTCGACTCGGTGCAACACTTCAGGAGGGGACATTACGATCAAAGGATATCGATTTCATCGAAGCTATATATCTATATCATCCTCCAAACGAAAGGATACGCTTGTATTCGTATACGAACGAACTATAGAGAAATCGTTACATTTACGTTCGAATAAAATGTTATATATATATATATATATATATATATATATATATATATATCTAACCTACCCTTATTCGTGAATTTCAGAATTTCAGAATTTCAGAATTTCAGAATTTCTTCTTCCTACCCCTCTCTCTCTTTCTTTTCTTTATTATTTTTCTTTCTTTCTTTCTTTCTTTCTTTTTCCTTTTTTTCTTTTTTTTTTTACAAAGACTAATCCCCAATCGGCTATTGAATAATGCAATGGAACGCGTTGAAAGAACGCATCGTTCTATTATTTTT
Organism: Vespula pensylvanica; assembly: GCF_014466175.1. Lineage (NCBI taxonomy): Eukaryota > Metazoa > Arthropoda > Insecta > Hymenoptera > Vespidae > Vespula > Vespula pensylvanica. The sequence goes on along the minus strand of NC_057699.1, from coordinate 1,567,771 downwards.
AGGTGAACTTGTGGTAACCGTGTCGAGAACAATCGAGCATGATCTCGAAGGAAATTACTCAGAACGTTCGGAGACTTGTATCGGCTGACAAATGGGTCGTAGTATCGACTAACAGACTACACCACCACCACTACTACTACTACTACTACTATTACTATTACTATTACTACTACTACTACTACTACCACTACTACTACTACTACTACCACTATTACCATTACTACTACCATATAACAACGACAACGACAACGAAGAGAAGGAGGACGACCAACGAGGAAAAACTTTTCTTCGTGGCAACGTCGTACTCAGTTGCTTGCTCAGTTTTGGTTAGAAATTGAGACGGGGATGAAGGGCAAAACGATCCGAAACTTTTTAATTCACTATCAACATGCAAATTTCCTCGTTCGCTCGAACAATTTAT
>NC_057699.1:1552350-1562350 GCF_014466175.1 Vespula pensylvanica | reverse complement strand
AATAAGACGATACCTTTCTCGATATTAAATTATGCTTAGTTTCCTACTTTAATTTTTTCGAATACGATTCACTGTGTGTGTGTGTGTGTGTGTGTGTGTATTTATATATATATATATATATATATATATATATATAAGGTATACGTAATGTTTTTCGTATCCTTCGAATCCTAGATATGCAAAATATATACGTACATATATTACGTAATAACATATATCGAAGTTACATCGACTGAAGCTTTATATCGAAGAAAGACGAAAAGAAAGAAAGAAAGAAAAAAAAAAAACAAGAAAAGAAAAGAAAAAATAGACGAATAAATAGATTCACAATGGAGCAGAAGAAGTTTTTCATATAAGAAAACTTGTAACGAGTAAGATTCATTGCGTCGTCGATATTAACTAGCATTACAACAGAGAAATCGTTCCTATCGATTGCTTATTCGTATCATCGATATCTATGAACTAAAATAAGAAAAGAAAAGAAACGAAGAAAAAAAAAAAAAGAATAAAAAATATGAAAAAGAGAGAAAAAAGGTGTGTCTCTCTTTCTAAGTCATTAGTTCGAAGGTAACGACACCAAGGGATACCATCTCGACTATCGCAAAGTGCGAAGCGATGACGTGAAAGTAGCTAAGTAGTAAAAAGAAGGGTTGAGGAAAAGCGGTGGGTAGATGAGGGGGTGGTAGGATGGGGTGAGAGGAAAGGGGAGTAAAGTGTAGGCTAACGAAATCCGTCGGCCGGCTACTAATTAAGTGGCTAACGTTTCCATCATCGAGTTCCCACCGTGTCTCGTCTTTGCTATCGTCCTTTCCTTCTTTCTCCGTTGGTTCTCTGACGCGAACTACGTCACCGGACGGAGGTACCTTTTGCTCCAGACTGAAATGAAAGTAATTGGATAATAAAATAGCCCTCACGGCTAGGAACAATATCGGTGTGAAGAAGAAAAGAGTTGGAAAGAAAGAGAGAGGAAGAGTTAAAGGGCGATGGTAGATGGATCATAAGAGAGAGATAGTTAGATCGAGATTTCGAAAGAAGAAGAGGAAGAGGAAGAGGAAGAAGGAAACAAAAGGGTAGCAAAAAATAAGGGTGGAAGCAGAACGAAACGGCGGTAGAAAAGGATTTGAGCTTTATAATCGTGAGAGACTGTCTGGTTGCGATGAATGAAAGAAGTGTTTAAAAAAAATTGGTTCTACTGGTTGGCTGGCAATGTGCCTACCATTGCTTCTTCTTCTTCTTGGTCTTGGTCTTGGTCTTCTTCTTCTTAGTCTTTATCCTTTGCTTCTACGATACTCGACCTTTCTCTCTCTCTCTCTCTCTCTCTTTTTCTTTTTATATCGTCTATCCCTTTCTCTACTTTTATCTTTATCGTTATAGTCACCTGCAAGCAGCACTTCGAAGCGTCCATTTCTTAATGGATGTGGCGAGTAGGCGAGGAGTCGCCTAGAAGCTAATTCGATCGTAGTCAAATTAATTCGATAAATTATATTCGCTTGCGGGAATAAGTCTAGACTCTCCATCTCCATCTCCCTCCCCTTCTCCCTCTTTCGTTCTCTCTCTCTCTCTCTCTCTCTCTCTCTCTCTCTCTCTCTCTCTCTTAAATAAAATTCTCTATTCGCACCTTTGACAGTGTCTTCTCTTATTTCTCGAATATCGTTTACAACGAACTTCTATATCTTTGTAATTTAATTTAATTTAATTTAATTTTTTTTTCTTTATAAAAATGTGCACATAACATTACACGTACGCGTCAAGAGTAATCTTGTGAAAGAGAAAGAAAGAGATAGTTTGATGTACTTGACGATCTCTTTCAATTGCCTCTCTTTCTCTCTCTCTCTCTCTCTCTTGTTCTCACAATATAATATTTCTTTATCAAGCCACTCGAAGAATAAAATGCTTAACGATAAATGTCACTACCGTTATTAGCCTCGTTACTCGTAATGATCTCGATCGATGCGAAAGTGTACGGCAATCGTGTCTCTTTGAATTTTTCGATACAATACAATTGAAAATCATTTTCCTCTAATGAACCCATCGAATTCGATTCACGTATTATCTTAAAACGATCGAGCAAAGAATCTCGAACGTCCTCTTTGTAAGAAAAACGCTAAAGAAATGGAACTCCGCGATCCAATCAAGAACAAAAATGTTTTCTCTCTTACTTTCTTTCTTTCTTTCTTTCTTTCTTTCTTTCATTCATTCCTTTTTCCTTTTCTTCTTCTTCTTCTTTTTTTATCCCCTCTTTCTCCTTCTCCTCCTCCTCTTCTTCTTCTTCTTCTTCTTCTCGAAGTCAAAGATTTGTTCGTTTCCCCCGTAGGAAAATACCCATTTATCGAAGAATTTTCACCGACTGGATAGACGAAACCAGACGAGAAAAATCGTCCAAGTCTAAATCGTTCTTTTTGGTAATTTCGAATTCTAGTCGCGTGTCCGTCGGACTCGTTTATCAAATTCTCTCTCTCCCTTTCTCTCTCAACCTTTACCTGTCTTACTCACTCACTCATTCATTCATTCACTCACTCACTCTCTCTTCTTCTTTTTCAAGAGCGTGTGATCAAAGAAGAAAAGATGAGTTAGCCGAATGTCTAATGAACGAGGAGAATCGATCAATTTTTCTGAACGTCGAGGTGTAGTGGCACTTTTACGATTCGTCGTTATCTCTCGTGCCTTGGATCGTTATCGCGTTGCCTTGACATGACTACGCATACATACGTACGTAGGTTTTGCATTTTACATCGAAACTCACCCTCGATGTACGCTGAGAAAAAGAGAGAGAAAGGAAGAGAGAAGAGTATGTGTGTGTTTGAGAGAAAGAGAGAGACAGAAAGAGAGCGAGAGAGAGAGAGAGAGAGAGAGAGAGAAAGAGAGAGAGAGTATGTGTGTATTTGAGAGAGAGAGAGAGAGAGAGAGAGAGAGAAAGAGAGAGAGAAAGAAAGATCGTAAAGGACGAAGAGGGACGATCTTTTACGAAGGGAGTACGAGAGAACGAACGAACCTCGGCCTAACGATGAATACGATATTTCATAGAACGAAGCGACAGCCCTCTTTCGAAAAAGCCTCGGGCGAACTTTCGAAGGCACAAAGACGTCGTGTCGCGTCGCACCTGTTATACATACGGAAGTCGAGGGTGTGCGTCGTATCTACCGCTAAGCGTGTACGGCGCATTATACATTGGCATTAACGATGCAACGAAATAACGAGGGTGCCGACGTCGACGACTACGACGACTACGACGACAACGACGACGACCGAACGAGCTCGAATTCTCTTTCGTATCTCCTCTTTTTTATTTCGTACCCTTCTTTACTACCTCTTTTTATCCTTTTTGTTTTAAACTTTTTTTTGTTTTTTTTTTTGTTTTTTTTTGCTGGGAGGATGATTAAGAGGAGGGGACAACATTCCTATCGTATGAAAATGATGAATCTTTTTTATCGATCGATGTAACGATAGATGTAACGTTCTTGCTGATATAATGTTTATGGGACATATTTCGAGTGAGTGGAAGAGAGAGAGAGAGGAAGAGAGAATTATGATTTCATACTTTTAATCGTTCTTTTTTATTTTTATTCGATAATCGATAAATATAATGTTGTTGGTGATATAATAATTGTTAAATATATTTGGAGAGAGGGAAAAAAGAGGGAGAAAGAATGAGAGAGAGAGAGAGAGAGAGAGAGAGAGAGAGAGAGAGAGAGAGAGAGAGAAGTAGAATTATGATTTTGTATTTTAATCTTTTTTTTTTTTGTTGTTGTTTTTATTCAGTAGATTGATAAATATAACGTTCTTGCTGATATAATAATTATTGGACATACTTGGAAAGAGAGAGAAAGAGAATTATAATTCTGCGTTTTAATTCTCTCTCTTTATTTTATTTTATTTTATTTTATTTTATTTTTTATTGAATAGATCATCGAATTTAACGATATATTATGTTAGAATACGATTAAATGAATAAACGTTTGCGAATCGCTAAATAAATCGATTATTTAAAAGTTTGATATCGATATAATATTAAATATAACATATTGACATATAATAATAGAAATATAACAATATTAATAATAATAATAAAAAAATTTTAATCGTATGGATTGTCGAATCGTTATTAAAATAATTCCGAATGATTGACAAAATTCACTCTATAAATTGTTCTCGCTACAGTATCTTATAACTTTCTACGCGAAGTTTCATTCTTCATTTTCTCCATAACAAATTATCGAAGAAACGACGGTAACTATTCCGAAAAGTTGAAAATATGATTTAGAAGGAAGATTTCGAAGATATTGTTTGTTTACTTTCTAAAACAATAAAGTCCATAAATGCATTTGCTTAAAATTTATCAAGTAACGATATCATAGAATTCGTACCGAAGCTAATGGATCTTTTCATTTGAATTTGAATCGTATACATACATATAGATGTATAAATACATCTACATCCATTATACGATCTTCGGATTATTTTCAAATGATATATATATATATATATATATATATATATATATATATAAAATAGAAAAAAGAAGAAAATTATTTGAAAGAAGACAATGAAAAGAAAATATTTTGCGAGATTGTGATCATCATCTGGTTAAGCGAGTCCTAAGATAGTAGATCTCGAACATCCCACGTGATACACGTGGTTTTCGTAAGGGTCAGAAGCAGCAAGTTAGAAGATAGAAAGAGAAAGAGAGAGAGAGAGAGGCAGAAAGCTCCTCCCTCTCCGTTTCCTCGACACGACCATAGGAGTCTCTGTTTGGCAACATGCTGGTAATTACTGATACCGCTTTAACGCCTCGACCGTGTCCATGTTCCTCGAGTAAGCACGACGCTTCTAAAGGAGAGAATGAGAAAGAGAGAAGGTATAAGAGAGAAAGAGATAGATGATAGATAGATACACAGAGCGAACGAGCAAGCAAGTAAGCAAGCAAGTAAGCAAGCAAGCAAGAGAAAGATAGAGATAGAGACAGTATATGTATGAGAGACAGAGAGAGAGAGAGAGAGAGAGAGAGAGAGAGAGAGAGAGAGAGTTCACGTACCGCAGCCTGTTTATACGGAAAACGGAAACTTCATCGTGGCGGACCGGCTCTTCTTCCTCCTGTCCACATATATACGCACACATATAGTAGTGCACCCGCGCATAGGTACATATAAACATGTGTGTGTATGGAGTAACAGAGCAGAAGTACGCTCTTACACAGGCTTGTTCGTACGCGTGGCTTACTCGGGACCACACGCGCCGCTTACACTTCCTAACGGCTGCGTAGAGAACGGATACGACGTCGTCCGACGAATTACGCTCGAGGTACTGCGTCCTGGACCGTACCGAACTTGACGTGGCCTAGGCACTATGACCTCCGTGTTAAAGCTTCCGCCCTTTGACCTCTCTCTCTCTCTCTCTCTCTCTCTCGTTCGTTCTCGTTCTCGTTGTCTCTGTCTCTGTCTCTATCTATCTTTCTCGCTCGCTCGCTATCGTTCTCTTCATCTCGCTCTCTTTTTCTCTCTGTCTTTCTCTTTGATTGAAATTATTAAATTTTTCCCTATTTTCTTTCTTTCTTTCTTTCTTTCTTTCTTTCTTTTTTCCTTTCTTTAAATCTTACGAAGAGAAAAAAAATTCATACGTAGTTCGCATATAAAAGTCTTGCGAGCGGAAATTCGTGCGAGAAATCTTTTTGATTATAAACGAGTAAGAGAAATTATCATACTTAACGTCGTAATAAAGTGTTATAGTTAATGAAACTTCTGAAAAAGCTGTTAAAGTACATGAAATGTTTTACAGAGATGAGACTATGTTAATGTCATACTTAGACTTTAAAAAGGTTATATCTCGTGTCAAAAGAAAACGGAATTACATTGTTACCTACGAGAGATTTTTTACTGCTTATTTTAGACCGAGGAGATAATCACTTGTGAATTTGTCTTTTTTCTTTTCTTTTCTTTTCTTTTTTTTTAAAGAACACCCTTTTCGTTCGCTCTTCATGTCATATTAATATATCTTTTAACAGTGAAACATATAATATACAATACATAAATGTATGCATATATATATATATATATTTTTTTTAATAAATGTTAAATATTTTTCTTACAACTAAAAATAAGAGATCGATGTTAATTATAAACGAATGATAGTCTATCTTTCGATTCGACTATATCACAAGATAACTATCAACCAGAGTAACTTGGAAAAGATTTCATGACGCTACGTGTAAACTAAGAAGAAAACAAAGTGAAGATTCGTAACGAGACTGTGCTTTTCCCTTTAGTAGCCAAGCGGTAATTACATACATACTTCAGTTCTCTAAACATTTCTCGGAGTTTTATCGGTGTTGGTGTAGTTACGAAACAACTCTTGGTCTTATCTCGTAACGTGGAAAATACATGTATAAATGTAACAGCAGTATGACCACTACTACTATCATTACTATATAACCAGCATGGTCATCATCGTCGTTGTCGTTGTCGTTGTCGTCGTTGTCGTCTTACTCGCAGTCGACAGAAAAGTAAAATTATTCAATTAGCTTAAAACAGCCCGCAGGTCGTGGCCAAGAGCGGGCCTCATTAAGAGTCGGCTTAAGAGGATTTGCAGGAGGAAGTAGGTCGGTAGAGAAACGATTCAAGCTGGAAAGTATTATGAGTGTTTTGTCTTGGTGCCAAGTTGACCTCCATGAGAAAGCATGAGAAAAGTTTTCAAAAGTTCGAAGAAGAGACAAGAGAATACAGAATAAAAGAGACAGAAAGAGAGAAAGATTTTTAGGTGTGTTGTTAGCTCGCGTGAATATAATACGTAAGAGAACTGATTATCATACTTTCTTTCTCTTTCTCTTTAACTTATATTTCTTCCCTTCCCAGTGGTTTGAACGTTTCCTTAGGGGCTTCCGCGCCATCAGAGGGTAACCGCTACTGGTAGTTCCGGAATTCCTTATGTAAATGGCTATCCGAATAGCTGCGAGCGTTGGGTAGAAGAGTGGAGGGGGTGACATCGTCGAGGGGTGAGAAAGAAAGGAAGAGAGACAGATAAGAACTCGCGGCTTTTACACGAGATGACCGCTTACGTGCGTACTACACGCATATATGTACGAACGTATATATATATATATATATATACGGAGAAACGCGCATACACGCATAAATATGCACGCACACATATAAAAAAGAAACAGAGAGATATATATATATATATAGATATAGATACATACTACATACATACATATATGTAGAAAGGTACGACCAGGAGGATATCGTGCTCGGGTGTTATCGCGCAAAGGGTGCAGTTAGACTTTATTGGATATGGTAGGAGAGTTGCCGACGGGCTACGCTTTTCAGGAGAGAGATTTCTCGCCTTGATGCTTTTCACGCTTGCTCGCGAGGAGGGTAGAAAAGTATAAGGAGGGGGCGTAATGGTGTACCCCCTGTCTGCTATACGAAGCTGTCTCTGAGAAACAAATATGTTGCTGGATTTATACCGGGTATCCGAGAACTCCTTTTTCCCTCTGGGTAAAACGTATTTTCCTCGCGCGAGAACACTGAATTATCGCCAGGGGGGATATGTGGTTTCGATACCTTACACCGGCAATAGCCTTTATGGTTTCATTTTTATCGTTAACTTGTTCCCTTTTTAAGTCGTACCTTCTCTCTTTTATACCATTAACAATACCTTTATTAATTCTTTAGACGTTGTTCCGTAATATATTTAGGGAAAATCATTGATATCATTTTTCAAGATGATCTCGCGAGAAAATTGTTATAACATTTTTCGTAGAGTAAAAGTTAATGTTTGTTATACGATTTTAAATGTCGATAATAATTAATCGAGTCTTCGTAATCTTGAGAGAAAGAGAAAGAGATAAATTACATAATATATAACATATTCCAATATCATTGGAAATCTACAAGTCTAGTTTCTTTCCCTTTGTAAAAGATTTTTCCATGTATTAAAGTATATGATTTATATAAATATTCGTATATAGATTCTATAGGAGAGGAAAAAGGTTAATGTTGTATATTTACTTTGTTTATTTATTCAAGGAAATGCATGTTACCTTTTTACAAATAAGTATTCGATTTTACTCTTCTTCTTCTTCTTCTTCTTCTTCTTCTTCTTTTTTTTCTTTTTAGGAAACGTGTAAGTATGATAGCGAGGTAAGGGCGAAAGGTAAAAGAAGAACGATAAGAAAGAAAGAAAAGTAAAAAGAGAAGAGACGGTATCTCGATCGAGATAGAGATAGAGAGATAGAGAAAGAATATGGAGGACGAAAGCAAGCTGAATAATACAAAACCGTGGGACAGACGATACGATTGCAAGAGCATCCGGTACCGTTGGTGGGATTCGACATAGAACGGCAACAAACTCGAACGCATTTTACTCCGTGGGATGCATAAAAATTCATAAAGAGTCGGTTCTTGCATTATTCAGGGGGCAGGGGAGAGATATGCTTGGTGAGAGAGAAAAGCAAGGAATCATTATAATTTTGATACTCCTGACATTCGAAATTTCTATTACGTACGAAATTTCTATTTCTATTTATCTCCTATACACACACCACTAATATTATTTTCTTCATCCTTTTAAATCTAAATTCGTTCTGCTTTGTTATTTTCTTTTTTAAATTTGTAGAGAAAAATAACGATATCAAATAAATATATACAATATATAAGAATGAATAAAGTAATCTAAAATAATAATAAATAAATTATAACTTTGATGTTTCTGACGTATGATATTTCTCTCTCTTTCTTTCTCAATATATATATATATATATATATATATATTTTTTTTTTCTGTTTCATGCATTCGTTATGAAGCAATACTAATTAAACGTCACTACATTTCTTTCTTTCATTACCAATTTGATTTTAGAGTTATGAACATGACATAGAAAAGCAAGGAATATCTCTTCTTTCATGCATTAATTGACATAACTTTGATACATTTTTTCTTTTATCTTTATTTACGTCTTCTGATCGGCCTTACGAATGTTATCGATCAGAGGAACGTATCGAAAGATATTTATCTACATATACCTACATATACCTATCTAAATGTACACACATACGTATACTTATTATTCTTTTTCGTACACATACATACACTCGATATATATATATAATTAACATATATATATATATATATATATATATATATATATATATATATGAGACAGAACAAGATACGAATTGACAGAACGCATGAGTCAGAGATTCGAACTAGGATGCGTCTCGCGTAGGCGACACGCGGCAGGACTAAAGCGATCCATTAAACTCAAGGCGAATTAGCGTCAGACCAAAGGGACAGGGGCAATCGAAGCAGTCACGAATTTAGATACGATTTCCAAAGGGGAGACGATGGAAGGAATGAACGAGAGAAGATTGGCATCGATTTTCTTTCGACTTGCTTCATCAGTTTATAGAGAAAAAAGAAGAGAAAAAAAGGAGAAAGAGAAAGAAAGAAAGAAACAGAAAAAAGAGAAGAAAGAGAAGAAAGAAAGATAGATGAAAAAAAAAAAAAAAGAAAAGAAAAAGAAGAAGCAAAAGAGAGTGAAAGAGAAATAGAGTCACGTATATACGCTTGTCAAATCTCAAGAAAGTCGGCAAGCCAACGACGAAGGATTCGTAAAACTGCGAACGATCAGAAAATCCAAAGAGGAGTTAGAGTAGCAGAAGAAGAAGTAGAAGTAGAAGAAGAAGAAATAGAATAAAAAAAAAAAAAAATGAGATGTTTTTAGGATATAGTAGAATCGTATGAGATTCGAAGTAGTAGTAATAGGTAGTAGTAGTAATAGTAGATGAACGAAAAAGAAGATGAGAAGAGGCGTCGGAATTACATTTCGATGACATCGTTTGTCAGTAGTGACCAAGATTATTAGGTTTACGAGTGCACTCGCTGCTCTCCACGTTCGCTTGAAGTATCGATAAGAAGGACATATGAGAACGATATATAATATACGCTCGATCACACACATATATACCTATATATATATATATATATATATATATATATATATATA
>NC_057699.1:1546608-1552183 GCF_014466175.1 Vespula pensylvanica | reverse complement strand
CCCCCCCCCCATTTCCATCCACCCTCTTTCTCTCTTTCTCTCTCTTTCTCTCTCTTTTTCTCTGTGTCTGTCTGTCTCTTTCTTTCTTTCTTTCTTTCTTTCTTTCTTTCTTTCTTTCTTTCTTTCTTTCTTTTTCTCTTTCTTACAAACGATCGTACTCGCACTCTGCCGAAAGGCATTCGAAAAACGTCGAAGTAAGGTTAAGAAGAAGTCCGCGAAGCGGAAAAATCCCGCGGTAGTAGACGGATATAACCTCCCCTTTTTCTCCACGATAGTCGGTTAAACTAGGATTTATCGATACTTTGAGATTCGGATAGTAAGAACCTTTGACTTCGGACTTCAATCTCTGCTATGAGTAAAAACTTATTCTAAGCAGATATTGTTTAAGAAGGGAGAAATCGGTGAATGATGTCCGAATGATACTCGAATATATACTTTTTGGACACGCACAGGTATTTATTATTTATGTGTGTGTGTGTGTGTGTGTGTGTGTGTGTGTGTGTTTTAAAAAGTATAGTGTTATGCAACTCGATGCGATATTATAAAAAAAGATCTCAAATGATATCTAATAATGTACGAATGCCAATCTTTGCTACGAGTAAAAACTTTTTCTAAGCAGATATTGTTTTAAGAAATGATAATGATATTCAATGATATTCAAATATATATATTTTTTTTTGTAATAGACACACACAAACACGCACGCGTTTTAAAATATTCATTATTTTATTAATATTTAAAATATTATATATAATATTATACAATTCGATACGATGTTATAAAAAATTTTGTAACCGAATATTATAGAAGATAAGAGATCAATGAAAATATGATCTCAAATGATAATCTAAAAATGTATAAAATTTTTACATACGAAACAATATTATCAGATTATAGCTAAATGATCAAAATGAAATCATTCACGCGTACATTCACATCATCGTCATCGTCATCATCATCACAAAATGCATTTAAAATGTACGTAATATTTTATCGATACCTTTTAGAAGCAATAATACTCGAGCATGATTAATTATTTAAGGTACATTCTCGTCACATTTATTAACAGGATCTTACATCTACTATTTATTTTTCCTATCTATACCTAAACCATTTCTTTTCAATACTACCTATCGATATCATTGCCAAATTCATTTCCACACACCTATACTATTTATTTTTCCTATATCTAAGTTACTTTTTTTTCAATATATTTTAATATCGTCGCATTCATTATCACTTTTTCAAACTATATAATTTTCTTATCATATCGTTCGTTCTATGTTAAAAATAGAAAATGATATATATATCAAAGATTCTTCAAATCTATTAGCGATCTAAAACAAAGAAAGAATGGGAGAAAGAGAGAAAGGACTATTGATTAACGAGATATCGCGTGAAGATAAATTACAAGAAGAAGAATTCGATTCTCGTCTGCAAAAGGTGGTTAAGGAATGAGTTAAAGGAGAAAGAGAAAGAGAAAGAGAAAGGAAGAGGACTCGGAGTCAGAGGGAAAACGATCGCGTGCGAAATATCGATATGAGTAAACGAATAAGGGAAGAGAAAGAGAAGAGAAAAAGAAAGAAAGAGAGAAAGAGAAAGAGACGAGAAAGAGAGCGGAACGTGGTCTTTGGATGTTGAAGCTGTGCTGCGGGGAGAAGAGTAATAAAAATTCAGCTTGGTCGGCCATCGCGCGAGCGACACGCACCGCGCGTATCTTTACGGTGGCCCATAAAGCCGCGTAATTGTGAAATATTGCCAGGCGTGGGCGATACTTGTGCGATAAAAAGAAAAATCAGAGAGAAGAGGAGGAGAAAGAGAAGAAAAAGGAGAAGTAGAGAGGAACAGAAAGGAGAGAGAGAGAGAGAGAGAGAGGAAGAGAGAGAGATCGAGCGAACGTTCAGAAAGGAAAAGAGAATAGCCGGTGGGATGCAAAGTCGAGTAAAAAATTGTCCGACATGATGCAAAAAGCGGAAATAAATCAAGGAGTATTACACGGGCTGTATAAGATATTAGCTTCTCTCGTTTGCTCGAAAAGGTAACAACAGCCACAAAGGATTACGGAGAATGCAATCTGAAAGAGACGACGAGGAAATGATGTTCTTTGACAGTTTCAAACGAGTTTTCCAATATCGGAAAATCAACTCGTCGATTCTCGAGTTCTAGTCTAATTATTATCTATATTTACGAACGATTGTATATTCAAATATCAATCGATTTATTCACAGCTATAATTGTAATCGTGTTATTACATGCTAAATCGATGTTGTTGTTACAACGCTCTAACATCGTATTCTCGTGTCATTTCTCTCTCTCTCTCTCTCTCTCTCTCTCTCTCTCTCTCTCTAGTGCATAAATTATAGATTTATAATAATTGTAGCACATATTTTTATTCTAATATAAGAATTTTATATATATATGTATATATATATATATATATATGTATATATATTGTTTGTGTGTGTAATTTCAATGTATTGTAATACATTGTAATATATACATATATATACATATATATGTGTGTGTGTGTATATATATATATATATATAAATCCAGCTTGATTATATAAACTACTCACGATAAATCCATTCGAACGAATAATATTAATAAATGATACAAGTATAATTTTAGTCATATTAATAGATTTTATAATCGTCGATTACTTATGATAGTTACATTTAATCAAATAAATATTAATAAATAATAATCAATTGCGTAATAATAATAAGTATGCGCTCGCATTGATCAAAGTTAATCATAAATAAATTATGTCGTATTTATTCGAACGATTAATATTAGATTTCGATTCTTTCCTTTTTTCTTTTTCTCTTCTTTTCCTTTAGTAGGTATCAACGATCAAGAGAGACAGACAAAAGCAAAACGCATCGGAATTTGTAACAATGCTATCGATTATATAGGAGATAGTTTCGTATTCCAAGGACGAAGAGGCGCGAACGTTTCGCGGCTAACGTGACACGTACGTAACGCACGTAACATACGTACAAACGTACGCATGCACGCACGCACGTACGTACGTACGTACGCACGCACGCACGCGCACGATATTCTTCACGGTTAACCATCGATCGATACGATCGCAGGACGATCTGGGTTGTAATTCAACGGTGGTATCATCGATACAGGGACACGGATATACGCTTTGCCTCGTTGCAAATGGTTTTCGGTAATTCACCGTCCGATCCAGACCACAAATTATATGCGTTTTCTCGCAAAGCATATGCACACGTATTGGGAGCAATTGCTTGTAACCGCATTAACGTTTTCGATGGCCGCTTACGTTTTAGTAAAGTGACTAATTCTTTCAGTTTTCATTTATATTTTTCTTTTCTATTTTTTTCTTTTTTTTTTTTTTTTTTTTTTTTTTTAAATACTTTTTCAAGATTCTATTAAACGAGAATTACGTGGTACTACGTGTTAATATAGAAAATAAATATTTCTATTTAAATCGACATATAACATTTCATTAAATCGACGATTTCTTTCTAATTCGTTTTATTACGAATTAAGAATATTATATTACGTCGGTGATGTTTATTAACGATGAGAAAGTTTACTTATAATAAATTATGTATTATCAATTGATAATTAAGATACGAATAATATTTTGTTCGCTAACAAAAATGATAATGCAATGGAAACGAACGCATTTAAATTATGATAACTTGATACTATGATCACTTGTGTATACATGGAATTGTAAATTGAAAAAGTGCATTAAATCGATTTTATATACACGTACATATATCTATAGCAATATAAATCTTAGATCAATCATCAGAGAAAATATTTTGTAAATAATTTCTAAAATCCGTTGAACGATAAGTTCGCAGGGTAATGCTAAAAACCACTTTGAGGAGTATCTTATCCACAAAAAAAAAAAAAAAAAGAAAAAAAAAAGAAAAAGAGAGAAAGCAAGACTGGAAACGTTCAGATTTTCTACTTTTCGCTCAACGTTCTAAGCGTCCGAGCAATCAGCAAATTGGCTTGTTCCTGAGACAACTGAGTCCCGTTTCCCGCTTGAGAACGCTTCGAATTGCGGCGATTTCCTTGCTATCGTACTACAGGAAAAATCAAAAGAAAGAGAAAGAGAAAGAGATAAAAGAAAAAAGAAAAAAGAAAAAGAAAAAGAAAGATAGGGAGAGAAAAAGAGAGAAGGTAAAAAGAAAAGGGGAGCAAAGAAAAGAAAGAGATGGTCAGTGGTGATTCGACTGAAAGAAAGTAAAAGCAAAAAGAAAAGAAAGAGAGGAAACAAAGGGTGAAAGAGAAAGATAGATAAACAGAGAGAGATAGAGAGAGAGAGAGAAAGAGAGAAAGAGAGAATGCTATGGTTAGCGAGTTCGACGAAAGTACATCGGATTTTGCGGGGGTAAGGGAATAAAGATGGTGGCAACGTTGAAAGAGGGAATAAAAGCCAACCGCCATAAAGCCATTGATGGTGGTCGTTCGTCTCGATCGTTAATGGCATGGAAAAATAGCGAGTGCAAGCTAACTCTTCGTTCAAACTCGACTACCACGATGCGATGCCAGCTGTGCTTCCTAGGATAATAGCATAAAGGTCGCATAGTATCGGTATAACACGATACTTCGTTTCGTTCGCTTCTCTTCATCCTTTCTCTCTTTTTCTCTCACTCTCTGCCTATCTACGTCGCTCGGTTTTTTTTTTTACATAAAAGCTTATACAGGTCATATCTATGAAGAAAAACAAGAGTCACGTCGATACATTTCAATCGTTCCATTTGTTGTCTGTCTTCTCTTCTCTTTTATTCGACAATATGTCATTGAGAAACATTGTTTAACCAAGAAACATTGATAAAAAATGAAAGATAAAAAAAGAAAAGAGAGAGAGAGAGAGAGAGAGAGAGAGAGACAAAAAAAGGATTGAAAGAGAGGGTAGTGTTGCGTGAATTTGGGATCAGCGATGTTATCGTCGATCGATAATTTTACTTTGAAGTTTAAAAGGAAATGAATATAATTTCAAATCAAATATCATGAAATGTAAAATAAAATAGCGAACGTGTCGATAGTAGAAGAATGAAACGATGAAAAGTAAGATCGAAATCAATTTCTTTCTCTCTATCTCTCTCTAGACGACGTGAGACTGTCGTCATTTTCTTTCATATCTTTATTTCCCTTTCTCTCCCTCTCTCCCTGTCTCTCTCTCTCTCTCTCTCTCTCTCTCTCTCTTTCTTTTTCTCTTTGTATTCTACGATTTACGTCGAAATATTTTATTACGTAGGAGACTGAGCAAAGGATCGATTGGTTCTGGTTATTCGAATATTTTTAAAAGAAGATTGAGAAGGGAAAAAGAAGTCTCCCTTTATCTCTCACCCTCTCCCCTCTTTCTCCACTTTCTAATTCTTTCTACAGTCAACACATTTTTCTTCCCCTTCCTATTCTTGTTTTCGTTCGTTTCGATAATGCAAGTTGAGTTAAGCGTGCTTAATTTGTGAGAAAGCAAAAAGATCTGCGAAAGGGATGAAAGGAAAAAACAGAGAGAAAGAGAGAAAAATGTGAGAAAAATATATAAAAAAAAAAGAAAAAAAAAAAGAGAAAA
>NC_057699.1:1536608-1544108 GCF_014466175.1 Vespula pensylvanica | reverse complement strand
TCTCTCTCTATATATATATATATATATATATATATATATATATATATATATGTATACACACACACACACGAACGATATGTATATAAAAGCAAATAAAAATCTCACTAACAGAATTGAGAATTAAATCTCGATGCATCCGTTCTAACGAAATCTATTTTAAAATCTAACAAAATTTGTCACGACAATCATAGATGATTAAATATAAAATTATTCGACCGTTCATTCGAAAAAGAAACCCTTATATAATTCTATTAAATTTATACAAAAGGCAAATCTTAGTTGAATTAAAGAAAGTTGCAAATCTTTAAAGAACCAATAATAATAGTAAAATCAAAAGAAAACAAATATTTCCCTTATTATTTCGTTACATATAAAATGCAAATCTACCTTACGCCGTACAAAAAATATACGTTATCAAAACGTAAGCCAATCTCGTTCGTACATTTCTCTGCATATTCGCAATGCATTAAGAGACGATAACAACGGAAGGGATCGAAAAGGAGCAACGGTACTTTCGACTAACAGCGTTATCGAAATCGCTTTTCCCACCTTTCCTCTTTTCATCTGCTCTTTTTCTCTCAGTCTCAATCGTTTTCCCTCTCTCCCAATCCTCTCCCATCCTTTCTCCCTATCTCTCTCGTTCTCTCTTTCTCTCTCTCTCTCTCTCTCTCTCTCTCTCTCTCTCTCTCTCTCTCTCTCTCTCTTTAGTCGAAGCCACGAGACAGGCGAACGTTTCCGAAGCGAACCGACAATAACGACTGGCAATAAGCCGTCTGTATCTGCGCAAGCTTTTCCACATATTAAACTCGGGCTTTGCCGAAATATTTGCCAGGGAACAAAACGAGGTAGATAGACAGGTAGATGGGTTGATAGGTGCTGGATGAACAGACAGACCGAAGGGATGACGCTTAGGGATGAGGGAGAAATGAGAAAGGAAAGAAAATTCCAATGGAAAGAGAAGAGCATCGAAATATATATATATATATATATATATATGCATGTGTGTATGTGTGTGTATGCTATACATGTATCAAACGATAAAAAAGAAGAAGAATAAAAATATACGCGTGACGATATTGCGCGTGGCTCGTCATTATAACTTGCAACCAACTTATATCGTCGAAAAAGAGTGAGAGAGAAAGCTATATATACGCATGTGTTACAGACAAATACACACACACACACACACACATATATGTATGTATAGATCGAACAAGATTGAGTATGGAAGATTTCATGGAGTGAGTGAGTGAGTGAGATCGAACGAGAGAAAGAGAAAGAGAGAGAGAGAGAGAGAGAAAGAATTCGAACGGAATACGATTCGTATTGGGTTAGGATATGAAACGAAGGAATGAAAAAAAGAAAACAGAAGAAAGGAACGAAAAGAAAAAAGGAAAGAAGAATTAAAAAAGAAGGAAGAAGTGGAAGAGAAGGACGTACTTGAGCGTTAGGAGATTGCGTGGGAGTCATTAGGCAGAGAACAACTTATCGGATGGTCAGAATAGGTGGGAGCTACGATTAGGAGGAAAAGCCGATGTGGAATGGGTGAGTGGAAAAGCGATGAACTAGAGAGAGAAAGATAGATAGATGGATAGATAGACAGACAGACAAAGATAGATAAAGAGAGACAGAAATAGAGCAAAGGGAAAGATGTAGTAGTAGGAATAGGTATAGGAGTAGTAGTAGTAGTGGTGGTGGTGGTGGTAGTAGTAGTGGTGGGTTTCAGACGAAGGGAGGTAAATTGTCGAGAGTGGCAGTCAGGGAACGAAGGATAGACGAGGGGTGAAAGGGGAGGGGGTGGGTGGGTGAGGAGTGTCTGCTACGCGGTTGGAATAAAACAATGCCCTTCCTCGAGAGATGCCGTCGACGACGCCCATAACCCAACGACGACGTCTTTGCTCGAAGGACGCTTCCTCACCAAGAGCAAAAGAGAAAGAGTAACGTAAGTGGTTGTTCAAGAAACAGACAGCTCGATTTTACTTACACATTTACGCATAAAAATCTTTCTCTGAAAATCGTCCTCTTTCTCTCCGCTTTACGTCCTAACGATTACTTCAAACGTAAGAACGCGTTCATTTTCGTTCACGTTAAAGGGATTTTACGCGAGATGAAAAGGAAATGAAAAAGAAAAAAAAAAGAGAGAGAAGAAAGGAAAGGAAAGGAGAGGAAGAAGAGAGAAGCTTTCTATTTTCACGCGTCGCGCGTGAAAGGTGTGATATAAAAAGACGTTGAAACGTTTCTCAAACAAAACGTTTCTTTTATTTTGGCTTAGACGATATTTCGAGTTTATTTCTTATTTATGATTTATAAGATCCATGAAATGTATAATGTTATGAATTCTTTATTTAAGTATGACGGAGATATTCTTTTTTCTCTGTTCTAGATTTTTAAATATATATATATATATATATATATATATATATATATACATATAGATAAATATATATACACTTGGAAAATAAAGGAGAATTATCATCGTTTCGAGTTTATCGAAGAACGAATTATTTCTTTAGCTATGACAATATTTATCTATAAATATCTTTATTCGAAATAAATAAACATTACATAGTTTATGATATGAAATTAAATATCACTCGACCGCGATCACTCGAAGCTCATTATTACACGACTAATTGAAATTGAAAATATATAAAGAAGATCGCTCACTATTTATCTATCAAAAAAAAAAAAAAAAAGAAAAAAAAAGAAAAAAAAAAAAAGAAAAAAATCACTTTTACGTAGTTAATTGAAAAAATACTTATAAAGATAAAAAAAAAAGCTGATTATACTCTCGAGTATTTCGATTTGTCGATCCTTCGATCGAATCGATTTGAACTAACTCGCGATATGGGAACGAGAGAGAAAGGTGTTTCCTTCGTAAAGAAGGAAAGATCGTTTTAATCGTACGAAAGGTCGACTGCCTAGTGACCTACATAAATTCTTGGAAAAGCACTCGAGTACTAAAGGACGATATACTGGCGGGGATAATCCCATGGCCTTGCGAGACGGCACGTCCGAGACTGGAATGTAGAGAAAAAACTGTCGTGTGAGGTGTCGCTTGATTTCCGAGACACAACAATTGAGGTAGGTCACTTTCTGACGGCGTGCGTGTACCAAGGTCGTCGAGTCGAGACGTTTTGTAAATGAACAAGGCCAAATACTCCAAATGAAACGTTTCTTTTCCCTTTTTTTTTTTTTCTTTTATTCTTTCTTTCTTTCTCTTTATTTTTTTATTTCTTCACCTTCGAAACACGAGATACGTGATTTTCAAGGACAAGTAATCACACACGACACGTGCAATTATCGTTCCCTTTTTTAAATTTCGAATAAAGCGCTAAGAAATTGTTATTTTATAGAACGATGTGTAATCGTATGTAAATAATAATGCGTACATGTTTAAAATAATGTAATCAATTCGAATATAAAAATTACGAACACGCGATCATAAATTTTTCACGTATATCTTTCTCTCTTTTTCTTTCAACTCTCTCTCTCTCTCTCTCTCTCTCTCTCTCTGTGTTATGGATCCTTTAAATAACACGCTCAGTTATTTTATAGAACGAATGTATAATTGTATATAATTAATTATACATAGCCGTTTAAAATGATATAATGAATTGGAATATAAAAAATACGAACACGCGATCATAATTTTTAATAAAAGATATCTTAAAGAGGAACGGTTTTAAAAGGACTGATCTTTCTCTAATTTCTTTTTTTCTTTTCTTTTTTTTTTTTTTTAACAATTTGTTATAAACAATTTTATATATATATATATATACATATATAGAAATTATCTATCACTTGGTGATCATTTATAAATGATCGTTGTTAATATTATCTTGAGAATTACTTATCGTTCGGTATTAATTTATAAACAAAAATTGTTTATAACAAATGATAGAATAATTGTTGTTAAATAGAAAAAAAAAAAAAAAGAAATAGAGAAAAACTTGACCTTTAAAACGGTCTTTGTACCAAGTCTTTACGACTTTTAGTTCCTTAGATATACTCTATTAAATGCCGTCGATAAAATGATCTATATATAATTTCCTTAATGAAGCGTATTGACACAATGACCTACATAAATTCCAGGAATTTATACGAGCCGGCGCGACGGCCATAGTCTTTTTTTTTTTCTACTTACTACGCTCGTACTCATACCACGTGCTCATTGAAATTATGAATGATAATCTTCAAATGGACATATCTTCCGAACGAAACGACGTAGACAAATAAAATCAATTGCATTTTAAAGAGAACGATATCCTCTTTTTATTTAAATTATCTAATACCGTTGACGTAATATAATCAATATTTCTTTCGTTATTTCGTTACTCGAAATTTCTTTATTTTCTTTTCGTATTACAATTAAATGAAAAAATTAATAAGATGATATAAAAGAGAATCGAGAGTTAATCTTCTAAGATAACAAATTGTAAATATATATATATATATATATATATATATATATATATAAATAAATACATATTTTATTATAAATTTTTCATTATAAATATAAACATATATATATATATATATTTGATATGTAATTTTTTAATAAATTTATAATTTCTTAATAAAAAAATAAATATATATATATATTTCACATACTCGTATAATAATTTATTATGTTTATATAATAAAATTTCAATACTTTTCCAAATGAAAATCGAAAAAATAAAATCAAATAGTTGGCAAATTTCATTTGCCGTAATATAGAAGAGTCGACAATTCGTATCTATCCGTAGATTATAATTTCAAAGAAGATGTAAGTACGGCAAATCGTCGTAAATATGGATGACGTATAACGTAAGACGTTCCTTGTCTCTCGCTTGGCTCACTTTCCTTTAAAAACAATGTCGAAGGGTACAGGGAATTTAGACGAGTAGGAAGGAGAAGTACAGAAAGAAAGAGAGAGAGAGAGAAAGAGAGAGAGAGAAAGAGGGAAAGATATAAACATAGTAATACTATCGAGGATTATTTCTATACTTCGAAACAGTCTGCGCCATGCTGATACGAGTACG
Source organism: Vespula pensylvanica (assembly GCF_014466175.1). Taxonomy (NCBI): domain Eukaryota; kingdom Metazoa; phylum Arthropoda; class Insecta; order Hymenoptera; family Vespidae; genus Vespula; species Vespula pensylvanica. The sequence goes on along the minus strand of NC_057699.1, from coordinate 1,539,081 downwards.
AGTGGATTAACGGTTCCTTCTCTTAGCCAAGAAAGAGGATAAGACGTTTCATAGAAGAATAAGAGAAGGAGGAGGATAAGAAGGAGGTGGAAGAGAGGATAGGATATCAAAGTCCTCACGTAGTAGAAAGTACGAAAGCAGTTATCAAGAATGACAGGTATATTCGAAGAAATATGTGGGCTGTGTCGTCGAAGATTTTGGCTCGAACGATTTGGCTCTATTTTATTCTATTTTGGCAGAGGAACATCGTCTCGTATTTTCTTATTTCGCGAAACACCGATCGTAAAAAACATTTCCCGTATAAGTTTATTCTCCATTTCGATTGGATGAAAAAGAAAACGTTCTCTTTATTATTACGTACATGTATGTATCCATACGTACAATGTTTCTAAAATCTATAGTCTGTTCTTCGTAATGATACGATACGATATTTTTTTTTCTTTTTTTTTTTTTTCTTCATTCTTTTATCAACAATTTTTTTAATGATTATGAAATTTATATGAATATTAATAATTTATGTAAATGATTGTGATACATTTTGTTTCGATTAGTTTTACTTTGTTACGATTCTATGTGATTAGTATAGATACGTATAAAATTAAAAGTTGATAATAGTTTGGATGTTTTCTTTATTAGAAATTTTAGATCATTCGTCAACGTCCTTTACTAATCTTTTTCTTTCTTTCTTTCTTTTTTTTCTTTTTTTTTTTTTTTTTTTTTTTTTAATCCTATATAACTTTTTATTAGAGTTACAGGAATGAATTTGAAGTTGCTAAAACGTTTTATAAATTTATTAACTCTTAAAGTCATCGTTTTATATATTCGTTTATATTTTAAAAGCAACACGATATCATTTTTATGGTCTTTCAGGAGGCAACGAAATAATTTCTCCTTTGGAACCAATATCATTTACCGCGTATATTAATATCGTATCGATTGATTCGATTTTACTGTACTAAACAATTTATTTTCAAGTCGATAAATAAAATCTTTGCTTTTATTCTTTAAAAGTGTACGAAAAAGGATTGTATTAAACTATCGATCTTAATAATATTATTCATATTAATATTTAATACATACATATATACAAAATTCTAAATCTTTTGTAATCGTATCTTTTATATTTGTTAAACGTGAATATTATACACATGCATGCACACATACATACACAGATAGATTTATATATTTTCATAAATATTATATTAATAGTATATTCTAATATTATTCATATATATATATATAATTTACATATACAATTTTAATATACATATACATATACATATTTATATGATATACATAACATACATATACGTATCATATACAATTATATATATATATTTTTGTATATGTATATGTATATATATATATATATATATATATATATATATATATATATATATAGAAAGATAGTGGTCCATTGTAGTTGTATATAAGAAGAAAAGAGGTAAAGTAAGTACAGATAACGAAGAGTTCAATGGTTTCACGTTTTGAAAAGAATGTGTTAGCTGCTTGTAGGGTGGTCGCATATCGCGATTAACTCGACGTACGTAGCCACACGAAGGAAGTGCAAAGTCTTGTAAAACGACCGATGCGAATTATGGAACGAAGCGACTGCAAACGCCTCGCGTCGGAGGATTAATAAACAAAAGTTGTTTTCTCTCATTCTCCATGTCCCTTGACTTGTTTTAATAATTATATAACGTAGACAATACAGAACGGGAAAAACATATATGTAGAATTATATATTCGTTTATTCTCGACCGATTCGTAATTATAACTCGACATATTCATCGAATCGATAGGTATTTAAAATATTAACCTTTATTAGTTTTAATCTCATTGAATTTTACGATAATAAATAAACAACAAGGACAACTTTAAAACAGCGAGAAATTGACTATTTTTCTAATAATTATCATTTTATTTATCGTGAAACAAAAATTCGAAATTTTGACGTGTATGATAAAATTTATTGTTCAATCGTCGAATAAATTTTTGTAAGCTTGAGAAAAAAAAAATTGGACGTAACTATCGGAGATAATCGATATTCGATTAAACTTCAGTTTTCAATAATTGAGTTATCAATAGTAACAGTTTTCTATTCATTATGATTATTTATAAATAATGAATCTTGAATAAAGTTCGAATTAAAAGCTTCTGTTCCAATCAATTGTTTATTAATCTACAATAATTGCATCTAATGGATATTGAATATTCATACGAATTGAAAATCACTCGTTTTTTAACAGATTACATCTTCGCTTTTAATTATTTATAAATTATCATGGTGACGAAGGAATTGATATTATTCAATTGTCGCGTCAACAAATTTTTCTATGATCTACAATCTGAAAATATTTCTATTCGGAGATATGAATACGACAAAAATTATATTTGTCGATGAAAATATCATTAAAACAAACGAATCGATTTCAAACGAATTTGATTTCGATTATAACAAAAAAAAAAAAAA
>NC_057699.1:1532365-1536508 GCF_014466175.1 Vespula pensylvanica | reverse complement strand
ATTAATGGCTCGTAATATACAAAATCGATGGTTTTTTGTTTTTCTGTAAAATAAAACCTGATAACATAACACTTATCAACAAATGTAAATACTAATAAATATTTATCAATATTGAAAAATATTTTCGTTTAACAAAGGAAAGAAGGAAAAATAAATGCAGCTAAGTTTCGAATACATTGGTGACGTAATGTATGTATGTATGTATGTATATGTATGTATTTAGAAAATTGATCTTTTCTTTTATGTAAAATAAAACTTACAATACTTATCAAAAAATATGAATACTAATAAATATTTATCGAGGTAAAAAATATCGTCGTAAAAACGAATATCATTGATTTAGTTTAACATAGGAAGGAGAGCAAAAATGCAATTACGTTTGAATATATTGCTGACTCGTTACATGTATGCATGTACATACGAAACTGATATTTTCTTTTCCTTTGTAAAATAAAACCTGATTACATAATACTTATCAACAAATATGAATATTTATAAATATTTATCGATATGAAAAACATTGTCGAAAGTACGAATATCATTGATTGCATTTAACGAAAAAAAAAAAAAAAGAAAGAAAAACAAAGAAAAAGAAAAAAAAAAGAAGAAAATGCAACAACGTTCGATTATATCATCGACTTGTGTATCTATGTATTATACACTTATAAAAAAGAAACTGATCTTTTATTTCGTTTATAAAAAAATAAAACCTGATAATATAATTCGTATCGACAAAGACGAACATTAATAAACATTTTCCAAAATACAAAATATCATCGAAAGGTTCGATTTAACGAAAGAATAAAAATAAAATGTGATTAAATTTGAATGTATCAATGACTACTGGTCGTATATAAAAAAAAAAAAAAAAAAACGAAACTTTCTTACAAAACAAAACTCGATACCAAGAATACTTATGAACAAACACGATTGTTAATAAATAAATATTGTTCGATATGTAAAGTATCTTTCGTAAGAACGAATCATTGATTTCGTTTGACGATAGAAGAAAAGAGGGAGATAAAATAAAATAAAAAAAAAAAGAAAGAAAGAAAGAAAGAAAAGAAAAGTTATACGAGTGAAGTTCGTATATATATTCGGATGTTTTTGAACGAGTAAGCGTAGGAGGTTCTCGGTCTAGCGAAGAAATCCAGACGTCGACAGTTTGACAAAGATGGATCACCCGCGGCCCACTTTTGGTCATTATCTTGGTAAAGGGAAGGCGTGCGCTGAACATAGAAGCGGCGAGTATCCGTGAAATTGCTTTTGATTACACACAGCACAGGCTTGACGCGACGTGCCCACGGGTCTGGCGTTTCACGAAAATGCTTTCCGCCTTTCGCTCTGATCTATCGAGATACATACATAGTATATATACTTGTTGTAGCAATATGGGTTGTTACTGATCGACGTATGTATTTACGATCAACGATACTCTTATGATATTCTTTTGTCTAAGAGTACAACGATGATTCTACAAGGTGTCTTGTTTGAATCGATACGAGATCAACAGAAGTATCGTTCGAACTTCAAACGATTATTTATATTAAAATATATAGACATACGTATTTTATAACAAAAATTTCAAGATAACGTTATTTGACAAAAGTATTTCGATCGATATCGTTACTACGAGATACGATTAATCGTAAAACTTTTCTTGTTATATTTATTCTTCTAGATTTTCTTGAAGAAAAAGAAATTGATAGAATAAAAAATAAATATTTACGGATAGGTTGTATTATCGGCTATACTTTCCTTACTCTTCGATTTTTTTTATAAAACATTTTTCGATGTAAACGATAAACGTTTAAATGGGACACTCTATACATCGTATATATCTCCTACACCTAACTCATCCTGTACATGTCAATATGAATTTCAGTGAGAAAAATATTCTGAGAGAATATAAATATGATAAAAATGTTGATCGCTTGAAAATGAACAAAATGTAATATATCTTTATATATGTATATACATACATATGTATTATATATATATATATATATATATATATATATATATATTATCGAAAATCGTTGGTAGAAATGATTCGAAGCGCTAGAACGTAGCATACTTATGCAAAATCATTGCAATCCGCTCTCCGATCGGACGTCAGTGCTTCCTAATTCTCTGTCCATTGTTTCCAACAATTGGGAAATGTTGAGCATCGATTATTCTCGGCGCAATAGTTAAGACTAATAGGATTCGAGACTTCACATATATACATACATGATATCTGTTGATATCCATTTCGTTCTTTATTTTTTGATTTTCCTTTTTCTTTTTTTTTTCTGTCTGGTTTTAATCTCCTTGTTTGTTTCTTTTTCGATCTCCTTTCAACGTTCTTTTATCGTTCACATATCGTAAAACGAATTAGATTTTAGATTATATGCGTTGTATGCGACAATGTATGTAAATATATATGCATTTTATAAATATCGTTATTTATGAAACTATGAATTTAATTATTACGTAGCTATGAAATTTCTTTTTTATAAAAAGATAAAACAAGAGAAAAAAAGAAAAGAAAAGAAGAAAAAAAGAATAGAGGAGAGATCGTTTAAAAATGTATTTTGAAAAGATTATGTATGAATAATATTTATCAACTCGATGATTTCGTTAACACGGTGTTTACAAATTGGTATCAAAAATGTTTCATTAATTTCATATAATATGGAATATAATAACGATATTGAATATATGTATATATACATATATATATTTATAAAATAGAATATATTATATATTATAGATTATATATATATATATTTAATATAGAATATATATATATATATATACCGTTGTAAGAGCGTTTATTTGATTTATTGAAAGAAATCTAATTACCGTATTAAAACGGTTCCATAATCGGCTAAAGATAAAATATTAATCTATCTCGGAGTAATGTTTCTATCTTGGACGATTTGACGAAGATATAAAATTAATGTGTACCCATCAGCGCCCGCGTATTCGACCTTTAAATATTCAAAGAAATTAAATATTTCTCTTCTTACTTGGCTCTCTACTGAAGCTTCAAAGAAAATGTTGGAGGAATTCGCGCGAAGAGTAGAAAGAAAAAAGTGGAGGAGAGGGAGAGGGGTAGTAGGGAGTAAGAAAAAAAAATAAAGGAAAGAAAGAAAGAATGAACGAAAGAAAGAAAGAAAGAAAAAAAGAAAAAGATGGAAAGAGATATGTATCTACGATATTCACTGCGAATGAAAAGAGAGAGAGAGGAAGAGAGAGAGAGAGAGAGAGAGAGAGAGAGAGAGAGAGAGAGAGAGAATCTTCGAGAAGTACGATGAATTTACTCGAAGCATTCTCGTTCATTTTTCCTTATCACTTTGGTACTGATAATTGAACGAAATTATATTTATTACCTAGACGTTAGCGATTGAAATTCCAGACGTAAGAACGAAATAGAAAAAGAAAAAAAAAAAAGGAAAAATAAGAAAGAAAGATAGAAAAGAAATTTGTAAGAGACGTTCTTTCTCGCTATATGAAATTTCGAAACGATAATCTCCACTATCAGCAAATGCGACGAAACTCTCTTTTTCGTTTTATGGTAATCTCTAAAGAAAAATTCAAACGTGTTTGGTATTACATACTATTATCTCTCTCTCTCTCTCTCTCTCTCTCTATATATATATATATATATATATATATATATATATATATATATAGTGTGTTATGTAATAAGGGAATATAAGATGTCGCAGGTGCGGTATAATCGTTATCGTGTGCAACGCGATAAGCGGTGTTTTAAATTTGATCTCGGAATATTTTTGAAAGGTAACTTGATTAATCCGATAATGATGGTTAAAGTTTAAGATATCTATTTTGAATAAATTTAAAATCATTAGTTATATGAAAAAATATTTTTATAACAAAGCCATGTCGAGTAAAAATTGTTTCTATCTTCATAAATTAATTCATTTCCATTGCAAATTGAAATTATATAATACACATGCATATATAGACGTAGTATAGGAGTGAAGCAATTAAAAAAAATATTGTTTGGTATAAAGGAGTGACATCATATGGTGCAAATTATTTTTTTTCAGCCCGAACGGTGGAAGAAATTTCAATATCAAATTCATTTGTTTCAATGGTAGTACACCTATATCTTTATTTTATTTTATTTTA
>NC_057699.1:1501462-1532265 GCF_014466175.1 Vespula pensylvanica | reverse complement strand
GTGTGTGTGTATACACGTATATTCACGTGAAAAATGTCTTGTAGCTTTACGATCGTGACACGTTCGACGGAGGTTGGACGTCGACATACAATTCAGGATGATGCGATATAAACGCTAGATGGAGGAGTACCTATAAGTCGCGAAGATTTCGTCAGGCGAACGTGCTTTTCGAGCTTTATTACCGCGTGGAATCAAATCGCGGCCGCACCCTCCTACGTGTTCCGCGTTAATACTCGACTGGCTGGCCGTCGAGGCAGTAACGGCGTAACTCGTTACGGCTTCATTTCGTGAAACACCACCGTCAACGGGAAAAATGTTCCTCGGAAAAGAAAAAGAAAGAAAAATACATATATACATGCATACATACATATATACACACACACACATATATATATATATATATATAAATAAGAGAGAGAGAGAGACTGTGCTCGGCAACGCGACTAGAGTTTTACGATTTAGCGCGAAAATCTTATTTTCCGCGCTTCGTCGCCCATCCATGTCGTGAAACGTCGAGGAATTACTTCGTTCGGACTTTTATTTTCGAGAGAAAAAAGACCACGCTTTTTTTTTTCTTTTTCTTTTTTTTCCCCTCCTTTTTTTCCCTTTTTTATATATATATATACCTTGTCCGTCGATATTTCTTCGTGGGATGAGAGGAATAAAAGAAAAAAAGAAAAGAAAGAAAAAAAAAGGAAAGAAAGAAAGAAAGAAATAAAAAATACGACGCATGAATTTTTTTCTATTTCACGAGACACAAATTTTACGTTCGAAAATTCTTTTGTTCGCGAGAAAGAAAAAGGTAGGAAAAAAAAACACACACACACACACAATAAAAAATAGCAAACAGCAACAAATTTCTTTTTCTCTTTTCCTTACCATAGTCCGAAGAGAGGATTACATGGTTTTATTGGTTTTCGATCATTAAATTACACGTTTTCTCTTGGAGATACCGACGAAGTCTCTTGTCTTATCATGAAGCAAGTCGAACGAATACGTCAAGTATGGTGACTTAATCGCTAAGTCCGTATGCCTACACGAAAGCAGAACGATCCAAGAAAGCATACAGCTGACAGTGTTAATTTCAGATGATAGATACGCTCTTGCTGTACGATGCAAATGAGTCTCACGCGATGTGGCGCAACGCGACTTTCAAAGCTTGCTACGATACTCTTCGCGTGCAAACTCTCTCTCTCTCTCTCTCTCTCTCTCTGTCTCTCGGTAAGTCAGTCTATATCGTACTTCCTGTTTCCTCTCCCGTCGTGTTATTATCTCGTTAAGTAAAATTCGTGCGTACGTAGGTACGGTAAAAAAAGTAACGAGTAGGGTCGACGCTTTTCGACGCAGATCGTTTAGTGACTCGTTTAAGCCTCGAGTGGGCTGAATTTAAAAGCCTCCTCTTACTTTCTTTCTCTCTTTTTTTATCTATCTATCTATCTATCTATCTATCTGTCTGTCTATCTATCTATCTATCTATCTCTCTATCTCTTTCTCCTTGTCTCCCTCTTTCTTTCTCTCTCTCTCTCTCTTTCTCTTTCTTTTTCTCGAATCTCCGTGATATTAAACTCCGTGATAATTAAACTACACGTTCCCTCCCAGAGACTATAATTTCCTATTTCTCAATTTTTTTTTTTTTATGTTTCCTCGCCTCCTCTTTTTATTCCTAAATTGGTATTTAAGTTGTCAGAAAAAGCTCGTGCCGAGTTATCTATGCACAAGATTGAGATGGATCACTAAATTATCGAAAAGAAATGGAAAAAAAAAAGAAAGAAATTATTATTTGTAAATTTCAATATATTCGTTTGATCGATACTTTTTCTTTTTTTTTTTTTTTTTGTAGATACTTTTGTAATATACTTCTTGACGCATAGAAACGGCACGAATTTTTAGTAACAAATTTGATAAACAAAATTAATGAAATAGATCGAAATTGACAAAAAAATTTCTTTTCTGCAATCGTCAGATCGTCGCAAGTCATTCATTTTTTGTTTTGATATATATATATATATATATATATATATATATATATATAAAACGTATGACCGAGGCGCTCATACTTTTCGAGAAAATCGGTAAAGCTGTGAGAATCCGACAGTGAGGATACATTTTTCAAGTCTAATTCGGCAATTAATTAGAACTCCAGTTCCGCCTATCTCGAACCTTACCGCCTCTTTTTCCACGCCCTACCGTCCCATTCTATCTCTTTTGCACGATTTCTCACGTTTTTAGGGACGACTTTAGGGAGTTACTTAACGCTTTTCACGTCACAAAAAGTTTAACAAACGAATATCTTTGAAGATATATCTTACGTTGTAAGAAAAAAAATAAAAAAAAAAGAAAAGAAATAACAATCAACTTTTTATATACTTTTAAAATTTACATTTTGAAAAATTTTAATATTAACCATTCGCAAAATTTGAAGTAAGAAGATGTATCGATCAATTTTAAATATTTTTTTAAACTACTAACGCAGTTAGTAATCGACTAATTATAAGTTATCTATTAACTAGCTTCAAATGGTTCTAAACTCATGTTGGAAAGCTTGATACGTTTCGTAACTGTTATTCCATTGATATTTATATACGAACGATTAATAAACAAATTATTAACAATTATTTAATCGAGTCAATTAACGAACAATTACCATATAGATGAATTTAGAATCCCTTTACATTCTTATCGTTGTAATATTGATATATTAATTTAAATAGTATCTGATTTGATACTGATATACGATATATATGTAATATCGTACAGTTACATACACTCGTGTATGTATATTCATGAAATAAATTACACATTATTAGAACGCAACAATGCTAATTCATCATTTCTTTGTCACGATATAATTCACGTATCATTTCTCGTTCCACTTCTTTCCGAAGCTCTTTTACTTTCTCTTACATCGTCCATTCGTTTTCTCTACGTTTACCCTATACAGAAAGTCGAATCGACCGATCCATAAATCAAATCGCGTTCGTCCTCGTTCTCGTCTTTTCGTTCGTCACGTATAGAAACGAAATGTTATTCCAGTTTGTTTATTACTTTATTTATATCCATTTTTTATCTTTTCTCATGAAAAAGATCTTTCATTTTTCATTCAAAATTCTCAACCATAATCTCAAGCATTTCGATATTTCATATATTATCGAAATAATATTTCTAATTAGATGATAGATTCTGTATTCGATACTTTTCAATAATTAGGACATTTCGTTGCAAATAAATCAATAGCTACGAAATTTCATCTACATATATACCTACACACCTACATACATACATACATACATACATACATACATATATATATATATATTTCATTGAAAGCTATCATTATACGCATCATAAACAAGCAAATCGAATCGTATACATACTCTGCAAATTGATTTTGAATTATGGAAAACCGAGGCGTACTGTGTCGTGTCGCGTCGAAAGAGGGAGATAGAGATAGAGATAGAACGAGAGATAGAACGAGATAGAGAGAGAGAAAGAGATATCGTATACGCGATTTACGATCGTTCTCGAAGGGTGACAGAGCACGACGAAAAGCCGGCGTTTTATTTGCTCGACGGTTTCCGTCGACGATGAGCCCTCGCGTCACCTCCCTCGACTACTTGTCCTCGTCGTTGTGTCGCGACTTATCAATGGAAAAGTTTTAATTAAACGTTCGAAAAGCCTTGTTCGATTACTTTCTTTCCTTCCACAACCAATATTCCCTATCTCATTTTATCTCGCTATGGAAAAATTAAAAAAAAAAAAAAAAAAAAAAGTAAAAGAAGAAAAAGAAAAAGGAAAAAAAAAGTTTCGTATCGAAGTTAAAAATTTCTCTTCGATCGATCGAATTCGTTTAAATCGAAGTAGAATTAAAAGAAGAAGACGAAGAAGAAGAAGAAGAGGAGGAGGAGGAGGAGGAGGAGGAGGAGGAGGAGGAGGAGGAGGAAGAAGACAAAGAAAAAGAAAAAGATGAATTCATCAGTTAGAAAATTCGTCGTTCAGTGTAAAAACCTTGGATCGATCAAAAGTAAAAGTACTATTTCGCGACGTACACAATGGCAAAGTGGAAACAAACGAGAACTCTGTCGGTGACGTTTACGGGCAGAGGGAAAATGCTTGGAAAGTCGGCATCGCCGCAAGCTCGACCTCTCGACCTCTTGAGAGGTCTTATACCGTAGCCACTAGCATCGTAGGTGGGTGGTACAAGCAACGATGCCGAGAGTCAGTACGGGCATTGTTATTTCTCTTACCAGGACGGGGCCAACGAGTCGTCACGGTGAAAGTATTTCCATACCTTCCAAAGAAAGAGATGGAAGAACGTCGACGAGGGTAAAAGAAAGAAGGATAGAGAAAAAGAAGAAGAAGAGAGAAAGAGAGAGAGAGAGAGAGAGAGAGAAAGGAGACTTATATTCAAGCAGAAAAGATATCTACAAACTTTTTGATTTCGTCGCGGCGCCACAATCTGGGATTAACTCTCGTAAAAGTGCAATTTGTATTCCCAAGCGGGAAATCCTGCCGGTACTCAGCCCTCCCCCTCTCCCCCTCTTCCCCACCCATCCCCAAGCCCCTTTACCCTCCTTCTTACCTTCTTTTCTCCCTTCTCTTCCCTTTCCCTTCTCTTCCCTTCTTTTCTCTTTTCTTCGCTGATCTCCGACTGACGTTTTTCAAAGACGAAGAAGCAAACAGTTTCGAACTCGGGTCTGTTTGCCGAGTCGACCCGCAAAGTTTCCTAAGTGCGGTTACGGGTTTCTTTGGAAAAAGGACGCTTTGGCCGGCTGCTGCTGGATGCGGAAACGAGTGAGAACGAGCCCTTGGTAACGGCATCCTATTGCTTGCTACTATACTCCATCGGAAAACTACACTTCTTTTCTATCCTTTGTCTAATTGATTTCCTACCTTGAAAAGTTACGCCAACTTCGATATCGTTTCTATTACTTCGTACTTCTTTCTTTCTCGCCGGTAGTCACGTTACGAGTGATTTCTCTTTTCTTTGTCTTCCTACCGTTTTATCCTTTTTCTTTTTCTTTCTTTATTTTTCTATTCTTTTTGTTTTCTAATTTCGTCCCAGTTTCTCATTAAATCGTTACAAACGATCGAACGATCGACGATCACGATGATATTTTATCTTACGATAGAGAAAGACGCGGACGGTATAGTAGCGTCTACGATTTTTTCTTTTCTTTTCTTTTTCTTTCTTTCTTTTTTCTTTTTTTTTTTCTTTTGTGGGATCAAAAGAGAACCTTTAATTTTCAAATCGGATACTTCTGATTTTGACGATACTAATTTCGAAGGATGTTCAGCGGTCTCGATCTATTTTCCTCTCTTCTGTTTTGTTCTGTTCTGTTCAGCTCCGTTCTGCTCTGTTATTACGGTCAACAGAGTTTGCAAAGGAAATTAACATTTTCCGCTCGTGTTCCAAGTAATAATTATAAATAATGAAAAGCAAGAGAGGAAGGCTCGTTAACGAAGCTAACGTTCAAATCTAGTCTCTTTAAAAGGACGATCGATCGGAAACATTTTTCGATTGCTTCTCTTCGTCTCTCTCTCTCTCTCTCTCTCTCTCTCTCTCTCTCTATTTATCTCTTTGTTGGAAATTAAAGAACAAATTGAAAGAAAGTGAAATTCTTTGTTGAAAGATCATCGTAATCTTGACATGGCTGGCAACAAGTAATTGCTTTGGGTTACATCAACGTTCGATGGTAACGGTTGGCAATAATGGGGACATTCAAAGCCTTACTTAAACCGTTTGGTGCAATTTTTAGGGACAGAAAAAAATGAGGACAAAGGTAGGTATATACGACCAAGAGATAAATGTTACATCGGTCTGTGGACAGCAGCAACACCAGCAGCACCAGTAGCAACGGCAGCAGCTGCATCACCGAACTACACCTGCATTTACTATGTTGCAACGTCGGTTGGACTGACAAAAAATTTTTCATCCGCGGTCTCTTCCTTCTCCACTTCCACGAAAGTTGTCACAACGTTCGGTCGTACGATCGCAAATGAAATTCTACGCTTGGAGTACGTAAAAAATAAAAAAAAAGAGAACGGAAGAAAAAAAGAGAAATAAAAAATCTACTCGTTTCTCGAATAATAAAACAAAACAAAAAAAAAGAAGAAGAAGAAACGAAATAAAAATGTGAAAAAAAATTAAATAAATGCCTATTTTATAACACTATCTATACGACGATTCGATTGGAAATATTATTCAAAAATATTGTCTGAATTCGATTCAGTTTTTAATTCCCAAGAGATTGTCGATGTTACTTCGTTAATTAAGTGTTATTTAATTATTTTGTTGAATTTAAAGAGAGAAAATGAAAAGAAGAAAAGATGAAGAAAAAAAAAAAATAAAAGCAAAAGCGAGATAGAATTACTCGACTTATTTAACATATTTTTATATCCATTTTATCGCTACTAATAAATGAAACAAAAGTTATTTGTAAGCTTTGAAATCGCACTCTTACATACAGCAATAGCTTTGAAACTTGATTTCACACTATCGATGCAAAATAAATTCTTAATTCGTCTATCCAATATTTTGAATATCTTTTAAATATAATTTATTCTATATATAACTCATAAATATTACGTAAATGATCTGTAATAGAAGCGATGAAAAAAGAGAACAGGCAAACAAAAAAACAAAAAAGGAAGAAAAAAAGAAAAGAAAAGAAAAAAAAAAAAAAGCAGAAAAAGAAAAGAGAGAAACGAAGAAGGAAAACAAAGAATCGAATCATAAGTTTGATTATTTTCTTAAATTATCTTTATTTCATTACGCCCTTCGAGAACAAAGTGTAAATGGAAAGTTATTCAACAACTTGGTCGTTTAATTACTTGGCGCTAACGACAAGGTCGATCGTCTTCATCGATGTCGAGCGATTGTAGATAAAGAGAAAGAGAGAAAAAGAGGGACGGAAAGAGAGAGATAGATAAAGAGAGACAAAAAGAAAAAGAGAGAGAGAGAGAGAGAGAGAGACAGAGAGAAAAAGAATACAAAAAAAAGTCCAACGGAAGAACGGCCAAGTTTAACGAGGAGTCGGTTTGCGAGAACGAACGAAACGAGCGTTGGAATCCGGTGAACCATCTCGTCGAACGAGAGTTCCCCATCCTTTTTCCATTCTCTCTCTCTCTCTCTTTCTCTCTATCTATCCATCCATTTCTCTCTCTCTCTCTCTTTCTCTCTTTCTCTCTCTCTCTCTCTGTATCTCGATACATGTCAGACGGATAAGAGGGGGATGTCAACGATTAGCGAAGCGGCTGGGGGTTTATTGTTTAATGAGCAAATACTCGGAGCTAACGAGCCGAGATTACCTGCAAAGAAAAGATAGAGCCAATCGTTTTACGCAAAAATATCTGAACGATGCACGATCTTTCTCGTCGTCACTATCGTCGTTTTCATTGTCATCTTCGTTTTCGTTGTTATTATTAGCTCTCTACAAATCTTCTACCGATATTTTAGATCCCTCCTTTTGCTAACGTCCCAGAGAAATATCTTGTGTTTCCGTTGCTATTTTCCATCAGAGAAAACGCAAACCGTCTGTCCGCCAGCAGAGAAACATCGTACTCTTGGGAATCTAACCGCTTGGTCCCAAGGTGATCGTTTAACATCTCCACCGCGATTTCACGGTCTTAGCTTTGCTTCGAGCTCTTGCACCTTTCCCACTAGATCTTCGCTCGTCTCGTTTAAAGGAATTTTCATCTTGAATGTAACGTTTAACTCTGTACGCGATTAACTCGAATGTTCTCTTTTAATTTGCTTTTTTCTTTTTTTTTTTTTTTATTACGTAATGATAGATACGTAATAAAAAAAAAAAATACGTAAATATATACGTATTTTTTGTACGAAGAAGAAGGATTTAAAAAAAAAAAAAGAAAAAGAAAAAGAAAAATTGTAGGGATAAGGATAATATATTTGTTTTTTTCTTTCTCGTAAGTTCTTTTTCTTCGTTCTATTCTAATTCGAACTAACGATCGATTTTTTGTTCGAGTAATATCACTTTTTTTTCTAAATTTATTTTCAACGAGAACTTAAGTGTTTTAAGGCTTTCGTTAAAACGTTTCGTTAATAACTCGATGAACGACGTTAATTATAATGTAACAACAGAAAACAGCTTATTTTAAGCCGGCACACTTTTCTAACTTTTAGAGAGTCTAAATTATTCGAAACAGAAAACAATTTGAAATATCACTCACGCTGGCTGAAAATAATTTGTTACGGATATAGGCCCTAATAATGATTAAATTACACGGTCATAATGGTTTCTAAATATAATGAGCGAGAGAATCGAATTGAACTACAGGTACGATGTTGTCTACACGAGAAAAACTGAGTTCGACGATGAAACTCAAAAAAAGCCATGGCTAAAATCGATAACGATTTAAAGACGAACGAAAGAACTAATAAAACAAAATAAAAGTTCATTTTTATCTCTCATTCATCTCCCGACGATCTTAACATTCTTATTTTCAATTAATCAAAATTAAGATTACATATCCAATCATTTTACGCATTATTATAATCGATTAATCGTTATTATAATCGATACAATCATTATTTTGTTAGTTTTGCGACGTATTTGATTTAACACTGCACGAATTTAAAGGATTTAAATGATTCAAATGCAAAATAATATACAAATAATTGAGTCGCATGTTAAATCGATATTGTAGTTAATATATTCTCGTATTGAGATCAAATTCGTCGTAGTTTACAAAATGTTTGAGTACTCCGTATCAAATGCTTTTTCATTATCACGAAGGATCTCGACTGGCGTATAGAATCCGCGAGAATCGAACATCGTGATTAGATACTCCCTCCTCTTTCCTCCCTTTTCCCTTCTCTCTCTCTCTCTCTCTCTCTCTCTCTCTCTCTCTCTCTCTCATTCTCTCTCGATCACTCCCCATCTCGCTTGACCTTTAATCGACTCCCGCTCGTAATTAAGAAACTTTCCTATTTGCACGCTCGACACCGTTTTCTAAGCTAAACTCTGGCTCCTCTACCTCTCTTTCTCTTTCTCTTTAAATCACCGATCGATGGTAATCATAAAACTGTAGGAGCAACTAACCAAGCCTGGGTTCGTTAGTAGAGATAAAACGAAAATTCGACTTGCAACAACGTTAATCGATGCCGATCGGTTTCGATGAGAATAGGAGGATGAAACGCTAAATGGATGAGAGGTTCGGAGGGTAAGAGGAAGGAAAGAGAAAAAGAGAGAGAGAGAGAGAGAGAGAGAAAGAGAAAGAAGGAGAGAGATAGAGAAGATACTCTGCTCGCGAATTTCCATGGCTTTTGCTTGTTGGAAAGATAGAAAGAGATAAAGATAGATAGACAGAGAGAGAGAGAGAGAGAGAGAGAAAGATAGATAGATAGAGAAAGAGAGAAAGAGAACAGGATAGTAATATACCTGCACACGCGGTGCCTCGATTAAATTGACTCTGGGCAACCACCACCTGGATCGAGGAAATATGGCTTAATATCGAAGCTAGGCATCGAGGGACCACCCTCTTTCCCCCTTTCCTGCCTCGTTAGACGCGCCGTATCGAGAATCGGTACCTACGGAACTGTTTCGTAATTCATCGAACACGACACACTGTATATTCTCCGATGTCTATTCTTCTTCTTCTTCTTCTTCTTCTTTTGTTCGTCTTCGTCTACTTTGTTTCTTTTTATCTTTCTTTTTCTTCTTTTCCTTTCTCAAAACAGTCCTTCGAAAAGGGCAAGAAATTTGTCGATTTTGTTAGATTTCATCCACCGATTTTATTAGTTTCACGGGAGGAATTATCGATTGATTCTAAGAAATTTTCTTACGATTGAGAATCTCCATCTCTGTGTACGCAAAGAATTCAAATCAAATTTATAATTTCGATCGACTTTATAAAACGATCTACTTACGAAACAAGATCAAGCATTACGAAGAGAAGGAGTGAGGGAGAGGGTTGGTAGGAGACGAAAGATTCTAAATTAAATTTCGTTACAATCGAGTTATAATGAAGCGACGATTAAATCAATAGAACTCGTAATCGGTTGATTTTCTTTCTTTCTTTCTTTCTTCCTTCCTATTTTTTTTTTTTTTTTTTTTTTAAATAAATACTTGCCTAAAAAAACACAAGGAAAAAAAAGGACGAAACAAAAATCCCAAAATATTAATACCTAACATATTCGTATCGTTTCTCTCCTACCTCTCTCTCTCTCTCTCTCTCTCTCTTTCTCTCTCAGGACAATCGATTCAACGACAAACGAATTTGAATTCGTGCGTATACGAAGGATCTCGCAGGACTCGCACCTGCGACGTTTGCAGTCCTCTGGAGAGTAACGTTCTCGTTCGATATCGTTCTGGTAACGATTCTCTCTATGCTTTCTCTCTCTCTCTGTATCTATCTATCTTCTCTCTCTTTCTCTCTCTTCATTGTCGAACGAAACAAGAGAGAAAGAGGGAAAGAGAGAGAGATACAGATAAAGAGGGGGAGAGAGAGAGAGAGAGAGAGAGGTGAGACAAAGAACGAGTGATCGGACATACAGTGTCTCGTTTATTAAACCGTGGCTGACCAGACATGGCCACGATAGGCTACCACGAACGAGCCGTTGTTTCGCGTGTCGAACGACCATTGCTCGACTGTCTGACCGGCAAAACGTCCCGTTGTACTCGTAACACCAATCGCGTAACAAAATCGCTACTCGAAATTGAAATTATCCTGATGAAATTACTCCGTCTATCGCGTTAACACGCACACCTTTAACAAGTGGTGAGTTCGTATGTATGTGTGTATATATTATCTGTCTTATCTATATATTATTATAGCTTAATATCATGAATGACGTGATAAGTAAAGAGTTTAATATTAATTAAAATCGGAATTATTATCGTCGATTCGAAACGACCAACGTTTAAAAATAACGTTGGAAAAGATTGTTTTGTTTGTTTGATGAAATATTGAAAAATAATGATATCGATTATTCAGATTGAAATCATCCGATAATGTAATATTTTGTAATTTTGGAATATTTCTAATTAGTTTAGTTGGAATAGTTGTTTGATTGATTTGTTAAGCAATGTTATTTTATGGTGTAATACTATTGGTAATATAATACGATAATAATGTATAACAATAATATTATGTATTTGTAATTATTGGTTAAATTAATATAAATACGTGATATTTTATAATCGGAATTTTGCCTTTATCTTCATGAAGTTTATTATTTTTCATTAATAGCTGCATTGGATTGATTCATAAATAAGTCTTGTTATAAGTAGAGAGTTTATTACAAAAATACTATACTTGTTATTCCTACTTGTATTGGTTGGTCAATATTAATATGTATCTCTGTGTACGTTGAAAATTTTCTGTGAAAAACATCGAGAATACTATGTTGTTTATTTAAATATAAAATATTGAAAATATCGATATTACTTATTTCTTCCAATTTTAATATAAATATAATTTATAAACAGAATTCTCTCTCCTTCTCTCTCACCTACTTTTACCATTTCATATAGCTATTGGATTGATTCATAAACATGTATGTAATATTATCGAGAAAAAAGAGAGGAAAAAGAAGAAAGAATATTTTATATATATATATATATATATATATATATATAATATCAATATTTTATTTAAAAAATCCTTAATTTTATTATTTCATAATACGTAACCATTGGATTCATTCATAAATAAAAGTTTTGTTTTGCCCAAAATACGAACTTTCTCTTTACAATATATCATTATATTTAAATTTATAAACCAATCCAATATGTAATACATATCAAAAGAAAAGGAAAGGAAATATAGAAAAACAAATATAAACAAAAAAGAAATAAAAAAGAAATCAAAATCAAGATTAGAACGTAAACATCGTAAAGATGAATCAAACACGTTGCACCTATCTTTCATTCTTTTCTTTACTTTTTTATTCATTCTTCCTAACTCGCTCACTCGAGCACGCTTTTTCCATGTTTTCAAACTCTCTCTTTCTCTCTCTCTCTCTCCCTTTCTCTCTCTATCTTTTCTTCATGGCGGATTGCCAGATAAATCGCGCAATACCGTTTTCCAAAGCGGTGCGTTTCCGCATCGTCGAGACCGAACAAAAATCGTCCGTTTTCGCGCGTTCTTCTC
Source organism: Vespula pensylvanica (assembly GCF_014466175.1). Taxonomy (NCBI): domain Eukaryota; kingdom Metazoa; phylum Arthropoda; class Insecta; order Hymenoptera; family Vespidae; genus Vespula; species Vespula pensylvanica. The sequence goes on along the minus strand of NC_057699.1, from coordinate 1,520,151 downwards.
TCACGAAGTCTCGATTCGTCGACGCGCAAATTGGGACGATTTCGAATGGACGGCTTTAAAACCTTCCAAAAAGAGATAAATCGAAGCGTTGCCTTCGTTCTCAGCGGATTTTTTCCTTTGATTTTGACATCGGGGCCGATCGATTATTTCTTCATTTATCCGTATCAACCCTTATTCTTTCTTTCTCTCTCTCTCTCTCTCTCTCTCTCTTTCTCTTTTTTTTTCTCTTTCACTCTTTCTACCTTTCTATTTCGTTTCACTGATTATACGCTTACGAAGCATTCCAAGAGACGCGAATCGAGAGTTCGTTCGTTTTTTCTTTCTTTTATTCCTTTTTACTTTTCTTCTTTTTATTCTTCTTCTTCTTCTTCTTATTTTTCTTTCGCGATCTTTCCTTTCCGTTATTTTGCGTTTCTCTTGGAACAATTTTACTGGTTTTATTAAAGTCGGCACGATCTCTTCTTCCACCCTTCGAGAAATTGCCTCTCGCACAGAGATGATTTAAATAAGGGGCGAATCCATTAAACGTTAATCATGCCACTTGCCGTGGAAATTGATACGACCTTACGAATAAAGAGACGAACTCGAGCTAGGTGCGATGAATTTTCCAACATATTTCAGTGAAATTAAGTCTAACGTTGTATGAAAAAGAACAAAAAAATAATAATGAGAAGAAGAAAAAGAAGAAAGGGAAAAAAAGAAACAAAAAAAAAAAAAAGGAAGAATTATCCATTTAACAGTATTTAAAGAAACTTTTACATTGTTTCCTTTTTTTTTTTTTTTTTCTTTTATCTCGTTTAACTATGTTCGTTCGCGCAACCGATATTATTATTATTATTATTATTATTATTATTATTATTATTATTATTATGATCATCATTTCGTTACATTATTACTATATAATTTATACGAGCCGATGTAAAATAAAGTTCATCTCGTGAAAATGTATACTTCGACTGCGTTGAATAATAATAAACTGTAGATTTTATGGAACGAGAGAAAACCGAAGCATGCTTTTGAAAACAGAGAGATCGTGTATTATTATTAGAAAGTTCATCTATAATCTTCGACAATTCGACGATCATATTATCTGTGTTCCCTTATAAATCCAGTTTTCTATAGTACGATTTTGTCTAATTATTATTGAAAAGATCGAGTAATATTACATCGTTAAAATGGTCTTTCAAACTTTATACGTGTACGTATCAAGAATTTAAAGACCCCATTGATTTTTTATTTCATTCTTGATTATCAACGTAGTACAATTGAATTCTGTTTAAGAGAAACATAAAACATTATTAAAAACCCTGCGTGTCAATTGAAACGTTGCTTGTAATCATAAAAAAAGGAATAAAAATAGAGAGAAAGAGAAAGAGAGAGAGAGAGAGAAAGCCAAACGAGAACAAATATTCGTTCCGGTTAAGCCATAGTACATTGATTCTCGTAACAGAAAGTGATAGTAAATTAATGCAATCTCAACATTTACAGCAGCGAGATATTACATTTATCTTATAGAGTAGAGTTGGTGTTAAATATAAGTTAAAATGAAACAGAAGTTATTTGCTAGCAATGTTAACCAATGTTATCGTGTATACATACACACACACACACACACACATATATATATATATATACATATGTATGCACCTGTGTATATACGATAAACCCTTAACAAAAATTCAATGTAAAATACGATAATAAATATAAAACATATTTGCAATATAAAAGACGTTTACGCTCTATATCATCGACAATGATTTACAAAAATAAAATAAGAATAAAATTGTATTGCCTATTTCAGATTACGTTTATATAACTTCTTCTTTAACGACAATTCTGAAGTATTTATTTCCAAGAAAAGTACAAAGCAAGTGAATTTATTTCCTACTCGCTATAAACACGCGCCATTAACTTTAGGTAAATTGGTTATTATACACACACACATACACACACACACACACACACACACACACGCACACACGTATAATTATATGTAATTATAAAACAATTATACAAATCGTACACGGAAAATTGTTAATGGTGTATAATTAATAATCAGAATATTTTACTCGTCGTAAAATTGTTAACAAACGATGGATATTATTATCGATACCTTTTAAAAGTATAGTAAAATTTGATATATATATATATATAATAAAATAACCAATGTTACATATATATATATATATATATATATACCAATAGATTTTTATCGTTTTACACGTACACACATACATAACACAGTTGTGAACGAAAGAAAATGTCATAAACCCTTCGGAATCCAACGGATCTTCGTTTCCACTAGGACTTTCTTTCTAGGATGAGGAAAAATACGTTTGGTATCTAACTTTTCGAAAAGGGCCGAGATGAAAACCTTGTAAAAACTTTCGCATCACTGAACGAAAATTGTAAGGTGTGAGTAGGAGAGAAGAGCGAGTAAGTGAGTGAGTGAGTGAGTGAGTGAGTGAATCAGTACGTGTGTGTCTATGTAACACAGAAAGAGAGAGAAAGAGAGAGAGAGAGAGAGAAAGAAAAGAAAGAATGGATGATAAAGGAAAAAGAGAGAGAAAGAGAAGGGAGATGCGAACCTTGAGCATCGCGAGTAACTCGTCTCGTTTCGCCTGTCCTTAACCATCCTTTTCGTTTCCCTCTAAAACTTTGTGCACGTTCCAACTCCAGTGGATGAACTCGCGAACTATCGAATCGGATATTTCGTCGAGGTTACGTACTTGACTAACGCTTCTACGCGACTCCATCTTTCTCTCTTTCTCTCATTCTTTTTCTCTTTCTTTCTCATTCTTTCTTTCATACTTTTTCTATTCTCTTCGTTTACATATGCATTACGTGCACTCTCTCTCTCTCTCTCTCTCTCTCTTTCTCTTTTTCTCTTTCTCTCTTTTTCTTTCTCTTTCTCTTTCTTTTTCTTTCTCCTAAGAAAGCGAACTATCTGGCCGACGACTATAGAAAACTTATGGAATTTCAGGAATATTAATAAAAACTATGCCGGATATGAGTTCGTTTCTTCTTTCTTTCAATTCTCCATCATACTTCAATACTCAATTGGTCTTTGGAAGTTTTACGATATCTGAGTTATAGATAAGGAGATTAAAGCTATTATAATTCAACGATCGCGTTAGGATATTTAATAGACAAACTTCGATATTAATCATACTTCATCCCTTGACTTTCGTCTTCGAAGGTACGACAAATTCGTGGATAGGAGATAATTACGATACCGCGTAGGCAGCTCGCGTAATTTTCGCGAGAAGTTCTAGACGACCGGGGGAAAGATGAAGAGAGAAGAGAATTATTAAAGCGAGAGAGAGAGAGAGAGAGAGAGAGAGAAAGAGAAAGAAAAAGATAGACGATACTACTATTCGACACTATCGTGTTCTTTTTCTTAGCTTTTTTTTTTTCTTCCTTCGAGCGTCTGATTCTCTACGGCACGACGTCGGTGTACTTGTCAACTGTGAGCGAGATAAATGAGCTAATTTTCCAAGGCTCGTGAGACGACAGTGACGGTGATATTGCAAGATAGACTCGAATCTCTCCTACTTTCTTAGATGTTTACGATCAAGCGAGTAACATGAGGGAAGTCTCGTTGAAAATAATGTTTTAATCATTTATAATTATAAATGAAGATATATATATATATATTAACATATAAATATTATATATTATATCTGTATGCGTGTATATATATATATATATATATATTTATATATATAAACCATTGAACTTATGAAAGATTAGAAAAAAAAAAAAAAAAAAAGAAAGAAAGAATAAAAAATGAGATCATTGTGTATTTTAAATAGGATTATATTTCTTTCTCCTCTCGTTCTCCCACTCTTTCTATTTGAGTAAAATATCCGACGTAACTCGCATGAACATAGTTAGGGGAGGATAAGGCAAAGAAGAAAAGGTAAGAGATGGTGGAGGATGCAAACGGTGCAACGAGCCGAGGCCACAACTCAGCGTCGTCGTAGCGAAGCCACGGAAGCGAAGGCAAAATGCGAAGGCGAAACACGAAAGCAAGAGAAAGGCAAGTGAATGCAGCGCAAACGTTAGAGAAGGCAGTCTCGAGCGAGAAGATGAAGAGCGTGGGATAATATTATGCTTTCATTGGAGCACCTGAGTCACGTTAGAGCCGCGTGCTGAGACGCTCGACGATCTCTCTGGTTCTGTTGCTGCCGTTGCTCCTACCGTTCCCGCCATTTCACCGTTCTCTTATATACTTTAACTTTAAATAGCAAGTATTGTATAAGGGTGATTATTAATTTTCACTTTTATTGTTATTATTTGTTCAAAAGAAAAGAAATATATAAATATCGATATATATATATATATATTTCTATATATGTATATGTATATATTAATATTTATATATTAAGAAGGTAATTATATAATTATATGTTCTCTATTAACGATAACATATGTTTTTATCCAATAAAAAATAAAGATCCATGATATAGTTTACAGAATTATAATACAGTCGAGATAATGTTAACTAATCTGTGGAATAAGTAAATAAAATCGATCGAATATGTTTAAATCATGATAAAAAGAACATTCTTTTTTAATGATTACATATAATGAATATTTCAAGAAATTAAATGAAGTAATCGATTTACGCGATCATATTTCTTAATCATTTTCATTAAACAATTGATTTTCTTTGAATTACGAAAACTAGTTCGGGGAAAGAGTTTATAGAATGTAATACATACATACATACATACATACATACATACATACATACATACATACATACAGACATATATATATATATATATATATATATATACATAAAAAGAAAAAGAGAATTTAGAATATGAAAAAAGAAACTTGGAAGAATTATGTATATACTCGTACCTCACTATTAACCTCACATAATCGATCACCCCTTTCAACTGTTAACAACTGACTAATTGAATCTTCTCTTATTCCATTGAAACCACTACGGTGCATTGTATTGCAACGATTGATGATTATTACAAATTCGCTTGCGGCTACAATCGTTCGTCCATTCACATAATTATTGTCCGTAAAAAGAGCAATTTTTGATCAAGAGAAAATTTCAAAGAAAATAAAGAAGAAAAAGAGAACAAAGGACGAAACAATATTATCAATCGAATAATTATCAAACTCGATTATCAATCTCATAACGAATATCATTCGAGTGTTATTAATTCGTTATCGACTTGACGTACTTCCTAATTCCCTTTATCCTTGTAATTTCCGACCCGGAGGTTAGAAAAATGCGAGGACTTTTTCTTTCGGTTGATTCTTCAGATTTTCCTTTTTCTTCGCCATTAGTTGCGATGACAAAGAACATTCCATAATGAAATATGTTCGTTCTTTAATAGAACGACACGTAATCGTACCGCGTTCACTATAAGTAATAACATTTTCTCTTCTCTCTCTCTCTCTCTCTCTCTCTCTCTCTCTCTCTCTGTCTATCTGTCTGCGTTTCCCTTTACTGGTCCTTATCATCCCTAGTATCTCCACCCTACCCGACATATTCGATCATAATTCTTTGCTACGCCTATTAGATCACGCTTCGGCGTCCCTTTCGTACAGAATCAAGATTGCTTTTGGTATGGGAAGAAGAAAGCTACGGTAATATCGTAATACTATGCGAAAACGTGACAGGGAAAATTTATCTGTTTGGTCGACGAGTCTCGGGCTTACGTTTATCAAAGACACGCTTTATCCGTACAAATGAGAACGAGGGAAAACGTTGCATTCACAACGGAGTAAAAGAGCTCGAAATCTTCTTGGATTCTTCGTTCCAAGGATTACATTAAATTACGTCTTACGATCGCGTGTACGAAGTCATTCGATAATATTAATTTTTCAGGATAATCTCGTAAGTAAATAAAATTCGTGAGATATATTCAATGCGAGAAAGATCGAAAATAAATGTTATGTTTCTCTCATAAGAAGGAGAGAGAAGAAAGTAGACAAAAAAGAGAAGAAGTATCAATATGAGAGAAAGAGAAGAGAAAAGAAAGAAACAAAAAAAAAAAAAGAAAGAAAAATTGCACACTTTTATATCTTTATTTTTGTCTATTTCGTGTTCACACTAGTAGAAACGGAAAGACGAAACGAGCTAGATAATATTATGGTTTCATCGAGGCAGCACCCGAGTCACGTTACAGAGAAGGTGCTTCGAAGTCCACGCGTGCAGCTCGCTTTGTTCCACCATTTTACCAGATTGCACCCTCAAGGATTTAGCCGAGATCCGATTCGGAATCCTTCTCTGAGAACGTATCCTCTTTCTACGGTAACGCTTTTTCCTTTTAAACCTCTTACCCTACGTGGGCACAAGCCCTTCGATATTACGAACGATCTCAGATATGACGATTCATGGAATATAAAAGTAACATTCATGTTTGTTCTAATCAAACTCGATATTATCTCTTCTTATGATTTTACGAAAACCCATAAAGAGAGAGAAAGAGAAAAGTTCTCTCGATTTTTAACTTTTTCGTTCTTTCTCAAACGATACTCTAACTAGTGTATTTATCTCGAAGGATAGAATCGAATTCGTTTCGATCGAATTAACGAGAGCCAAGAAAAGTACCAAGAGAATAACTTTTTATTTTCTTCTTACGTTCTCTAACAGCATCTGTTAAAGATCGTAGATAACGTCACGAACGAGACTGTTTTTATTTGCATAAGAAGATATATATATATATATATATCCTTTTTCTTTATTCCCTCCCACCCTTTTCTTATCCCTTATGCGTATTACGAGGAAAATAAGGAGAGAACGACCAAAGGAAGGCTACTTTCTCTTAATCTTTATGGATTCCGCTTCGTGATATTTTTGTGCTCGGCGAGAAGAATTTTCAACTCTGTTCACGTAGAAGCACGACTTATTTCTCCCACATAATCGAGCGAACGGTGGGCCGACGTACTGCAGTTAAGGAGGAATGGAAAAGAAGAAGAAAGAGAAGAAGAATAGGACGAATAGTAAGAGAAAAGCTATAACAGTGATAGTAGTAGTAGTAGTAGTAGTAGTAGTAGTAGTGATGGTGGTGGTAGAAAAAGAAAAAGAAGAGAAGGGAAGGAGAGAACGCTTTCCTTTCCCGAGTGGCTAAACCACCTTCGATTTGTAATCCGGACAGAGACGCATACGCGTCTAGATTTACAGACGGTTTTCTCTCGTGCGAGAAAGGAAGTCGAAGGGAAGGGAGGTAAAAGAGGTGTGAGTGAGGATAGGAGAGAAGAGGATGGATAGTAGAGAGGGGATGAAAGTGGAATGAGAATGTGTAGGCAAAGTCAAGTTAGAATACGACGATATGGATAAGTGGACAGAAGGATATCGCGATAAAGGAGGACGGAAGTAGGTGAGGGTGAGCTTCTTCATGTTAGAAATGAGAGAGAAAGAGAGATAGAGAGATAGAGAGATAGAGAATAGTGATCATGGTATTTCGATTCAAAGGAGCAATAACGGGAGAATACGATCCGTTTCTAACTTCACGGTCACTGACATTCTCGAATTACATCCCTTGCTCGTCCATTCTACTCTCACCTATATATATATATATGTGTGTATGTGTGTGTGTGTGTGTATATATATATTACGCGTGTAAATCGTCTTTGTTGATGTTAGTTCTCGTTGACGGAATATTCGTCGTAACCATCGACGTTGCGTACAATGCAAACGTCGCGACGTTTTTCCAGTCGGCGAGCTCGCAACGTTTGTTGTAATGCATGGTTATCTATCTCTATCTCTATCTCTATCTCTATCTCTCTTTCTCTTTCTCTTTTTCTCTCTCTTTCTCTTTTTCTCTTGCTTTTTGCACAAATTCAAATCCTCCCGAGGGGGAGGATTCTCTAGGTTGCTTTCATGTTCAGTTCCAACTGTTGTCGTCGTTGTCATTGTCGTTGTCATAGTCGTTGTCATCGTTGTCGTTGCCGTTGTCGTTGTCGTTGTCGTTGTCATTGTCGTTGTCGTTGTCGTTGTCGTTGTCGTCGATACACTTGCCACGAGAAGTACACCGTGTGTTTTCGCTCGCTTACCAACCGTTCCAGATAGTGGAGATCGTGTAAAAACGCAAGAGAAATGTAAAGAAAAAAAGAAATAAAAAAAAAAAAAAAAGGAAAGGAAGGAAAAAAAGAAAAAAGAACGATAAAAGAAAGAGAGTATCCACGGAATTCTATCTTTGCGAGAGTCGTTCGCAAAGAAGATTAAGCACGCTCTCAAGCACGTCGCGCGTTTCGCATCCTCTCTATCTTTCTCTTTCTCCATTTCTCTCTCTCTCTCTCTCTCCCTCTCGTATCCGAAACTCCTCGACCCTTTTCTTTCTTTTCACGTTTTCCTTTTTACAAGTCCCTCTTTCTCTCTCTCTCTTTCTCGTTTTTTTTCCTCTTGCGATCTCTCGAGAGTTCACCTTTGGAAAGAAGGGAGAAGTTAAAAGAGAAAAAGGAACAATATTTTTTTAAGCATTTTTTTTTTTTTACATAACATATATATACACATGTGTGTGTGTGTGTGTGTGTGTGTATACGTATATATGGTACGATGATTAACGAGTATTTTGATAAGAATGAATTTGTAGAATAACGGATATGCTCTTCCCATTGAAGAGGCTTGAAAAGCAAGCAGGAAGAGCAAAAGGCAAATTGCAACGCGAACTATTTGCTCGTAGAAAACGGGAAAAGAGAGTATAGGAGGAGAATGAGGACGAATAAGGGAGGGTGACGTAGCGGACGGAAAAGGGGTGGCGTTATGACGCGTAATTAACGACCGACGGATGACGTCGGCTGGATCGAACATAAACCTCTATACACCGTCCAAACGGAAATAAATTTCCATCAGCGGCCATCGTTGTCGTTTATCCTTAAATATCCACGAGCAACACTGTATTTCGCGATTTCTCGTTAACCCTTTTTCTCTCTCCTACTATCTCTTTCCCTCTCACATACAAACACATACCCCGTCCTCTTGCATCCGATAAAACGCGTTCCCTATATCGAATTTACGTGCTAAATTTCTCACGAGTGATTCCAACGGAAACAAAAAAAAAAAAAAGAAAGAAAGAAAAAGAAAAAGAAGAAAAAAAATATCCAACGCGTTTGACGTTGCGAAATTCATGCGGTGTAGCGCGACGACACAAGGAAGAAGCAGTTACGTTAATTAAATACCAGAGAGAAAATTGGTATTTAAATGGGAGAATAAAGACGTGTCGTTAGTTGAAAAAGAAAAAAGTAGAAAAGAAAGGAAAGGGGAAAAAGGAAAAGGAAAGGAAAGAAGAAGAGAAACGAGAAAGCGTTGACGGAGATCTAAATTCTCAGAAAATGCTCATTACGTACGCGTGCCTCTTCGCTAAAGGAGTCAAAAATGAACTACGCGCAATGACGAGAACGTGGTAGGAAGTTTTACTATTATATATCAAGCCTACTCTTACTCGACGAAATTACTTGCTAAGTGAGAATTTTCTTAGAAGTATGCGTGTATTTCGAGAGATAAAAAGAGAGAAAGAGAAAGAGAGTGAGAAAGAACATTTATGTTGGAACGATTGCTGATCTTAATGGGATGTATAACTTATCGGAAATTACTATAATAGAAGTATCGATCGACTCTGATCTTTGTAAAGGTCAATACTTTTTTTTTTTTAAATTAAGTACGAAATGCAATGTATAGATCGACAATATATCGTTACGCAAAATATCTTTATGAATTAGATATAAAATATTATATTGAAATATATAATTTATATCGGTTGAAATAGAAAATATCTTTGCTATGTATCTATGAAATGTATGAAATATATATGAAGTATTTTGATTAAAAATTCATCGCTATTATCAAGGATACATTAAAGGGATAATAATGAATAGAAAAAAGAAAGAGAGAGAGAGAGAGAGAGAGAGAGAGAGAGAGAGAGAATAATAAAGAAAAAAAGAAATTGTGAAAAGAATACAAATACCTACGTTAGAAATTGAGGTTAATTAAGATATTTGTATGTGTGCGTATGTGTATGTAGTAGAGTTATATCAGATGTAAATAACCTCATCATTTAGAAATCTGTGGCAGCATCTATTTTCGCATCCTCAGTTTTCTCTTTTATATTTATTATATATTCTCTATCTTAATCTTTGAATAGGAAGCACGTTGTGCATAAAGGAAGAGGAGAAACGTGAACAAAATCGTTCTCCTCGCGTGGAAAACGTTATCGTTCAGCGGGTGCCCTCGGGTACCGGGTGTGCACTTTGCACACGCATAGTCGGCCAATAACGGAGAAGAACGACTTTCAAATTAAGCGTTATAAATTTTAATAAACGCCCTTTTCTCCTCGCTCGTATTCGTTAGTACGTGATGGTCGTGTTGTTATCTCTCGTGAACTTATAGGATAGAACTCTTGCTTTCTTGTGTCGTCGAAATGAAAGTGTGTATTTGTGTATGTGAGAGAAAGAGAGAGATGGTGAGTACACGTTTGTAAGTGTTTGTGTGTGTGTGTGTGTGTGTGTAAATTGCAATAAACGTGCGAGATAGTTATTCGCTCCGTAAAAGGAACGCATCGTTGTAGGTAGATAAGCAAAACGATCGTTATTCGCGTAGCTATGAATACTTTGGAACAATTTATCTAACGGACGACGATACTCGAAATCGATTATGGATACATTAAAGTAAAAAGTGCTTCTAACGTACACTTCAAGCTGTCTATCTATCTTTCTTTCTCTCTATCTATCTATCTATTTCTTTTTGTATAGGTACGTATATGTATATGTATATGTATATATATATATATATATATATATATATATATATATCTTGAAACACGTCACAATTTCTGAATATAACACCTTTTTCTCAACGCGTTACGAAAATCCGACTCGTTCCATTCCGATCGCAACGATTATCACTAGGTGTGTATGTACAAGCACGCTTTAATCACCATGGTGATTTATAGTCTCTGCGCACGCGAGGGATCAGAATCGAACGTAGTACGTGTGTTGCAAGGGTTGCACGTATGTTGGAACGTTAGCGTTGTCTATATTTGCTAGCTCCGATAGGCGGAAACGTTCGCCCTGCGAGAGAGACAGAGACAGTGAAAGAGAGAGAGAGAGAGAGAGAGAAAGAGAGAGAGAGAGAGAGGGTGATCCGAAATAAAAATGAAAAAAAAAAAAGAAAAAAAATCTAACAAGAATAAAAAAAAAAGGAACAAGAACAACAATTGACACAACGAAAAAGAAATAGGAGAGATAAAAATAGGGGATGCTTGTGCGGAAACATTGGCCACCGAAAAAAAAGGAAATAAAAAATAAAATAAAATGAAATAAAATAAAAGGAAATAAAAAAAGAAAGATCAAAACGTATTCTCGATAGTAATGCTTCTACCAATTTGAAATAAGATAATGGTTATTTTTCTGTCCTATCTCTGCCTCTCTCTCTCTCTCTCTCTCTCTCTCTCTCTCTCTCTCTCTCTCTCTGACTCTCTTTTCGTTCTTCTTTTTTTTTTCTTCTAATAGCAAATATGCAATTTTCTTTCTCACGATATCACGAAACAATACGATCCACCATAGGACAATAGCATGCCATGAGATTTGAAAGGAAAAGTTCGGAGCGAGAAAAAAGAACGAGGGAGAAGTATGTATATCCTTTTCGTTTTGCTCTTAACGTCGGACACGTTTAACGTCTCAACGAAATCAAAGTTTATTGTTTTCCACCGAGCATCCACCGTGCAAATGAGAAAAGTTTTTCTTCTTTTCTACGAAATTTCAAAAAATAGAAAAGGAAAAGGAGAAGAAGAAAGAAGAAAGAGAAAACAAAATAGGGGTGTCTCACGTTTTCTCAAGACTCTACGAGAAATGAGGAAAAAAAATCTTAGAGTAGCGTTATACGTACATTCATACATACATCCACACACACACACACACATATATATATATATAGAATATATACATACATATATATATATATATATGTATACATGAAATTTGTATTCCCATTGATATACTTTCGGCTTTCAAAAATACCATAGTAAAAGAAAATGAACAAAAGAGAAACAGAAAGAGAGAGAGAGAGAGAGAGAGAGAGAGAGAGAGAGGATCCAAAACCGAGACGCTTACTAATTATGAAAACGTATGTACTCTTGTAACGGGCGACAAATGGCGACGTTACACGAGCTGTCTGAGAAAAAAAAAAGAAAAAAGAAAAGAAAAAAAAAAAGAAATGACAGCCACGACGACGAGTAGTAGACGACGAAGAGTAAGAGGCCGACGAAGTCGACGACTACGTCGTCGTCGACTGTGAGGTCGATGGCACACGCCCCTTTCAAGCGTTCGCTCGTAGAATTTATCCCGGAACAAAAACACGCGAAAAAGAGAAGAAGCCTCGCGTTTGCATTTTCCACTCGCAAAGTTCAGATTCCCTGTACTTCGTATTTGCACGCATCGTTGACCCGTTAGGGACCTTCCCCTACTTTTATCCCCCATCCTCCATTACTAACCTTCCTTCCACCCCCTCCTCACCGAGACCGCACAATAAACAGAACTGCAAATGAGACTTTCTCTCTCTCTCTCTCTCTCTCTTTCTTTCTTTCTCTGCTAACTCTTTCTCTTACTCTCTCTTACTCTCTCTCTTACTGATTTTCTCTCTTTTTCTTTCTCTGTTACTTTCTCTCTCTCTCTCTCTCTCTCTCTCTCTCTCTCTCTCTCTCTCTCTCTCTCTCTCTCTCTCTCTCTCTCTTCATTCAACAGCAGCCTTTTCTCCTCTTCGCTATATTTTCTCTTCTTTCTTTCTTTCCTTCTTTCTTTCTTTCCCTTTTTATCCTATACCAAATTTTTTTACCCTTTCTGTTTCTCCCTCCTTTTCTTTTTTCCTTCCGCTTTCAGTTGATTCGTACAAAATTAGTCGAGATTTTCTGGAAAATCCATAACGTTGATTACTTGGCGAAAAAAAAATGTTATTCTTATCGTTTTAAATAAGAATTCGTTCGTGATGATTATGGTAATCCGTTTAAAATATTCACACGCATTTTATATATTTATCAATTTCTTTATCACGGGATCAATCGATCGAAAGTTTATTTTTCTTAAAATCTTTATAATCAAATCTGCTTTCGTCTCAACGAAAACAATTACATTGCAATGCGAAAGTTATGTTAGTTATTATATTCTATTGATAACTACAAATATATTAACAACAAGTGAAACTTATATTATAAGAAAAAGAATAATCGTTAAAAGTTTCGTATATGAAGTAACAACAATTGGAATAATTTGTCGCAGTAAATAAAAATAGAACTTAAAAAATACAGACACTGTGTACGAAAGCGCGTGATTAGAAAAATTAAATCGGACATTACGTGTAATTAAATTATTTGTATGATTTTATATAACATTATACATATACAAATCACTCTACATACAAACTTAGAATTCCGAACTCCAATCGTAAAATAAAATACCATAATGCGAATAATAATTTCGAAAAGTTATTTGATCGATTGTCACGACTGTTCGTCGATAATAAAATCTATATATAAAAATAAAAAAAAAAGAGAAGTATGATAGATATCACAAAAAAAAAAGAAAGAAAGAAAGAAAGAAAGAAAAAAGGCCAAGAGAAAAAGTCTAAGCTTGCAATCAAGACTTACAACTACATTTTTCCCTTTTGATTTCTCCCTCGTTAACGATAGCATGTTGTTACAACGTTTGGAATAAGGTCTTCGACAAGAATACGATCGAAGAACACGATCACCTTCCTATACCTTTGAACGTCTATTTTAGCAACTTATATATATATATATATATATATATATATATATATATATATATATAGACACACACACACACACACACCATCACCTTATAGCCACCCCTCTACTCCTCAACTCTTCTCCTTCTATTCAAGCGATTCTACACTACACCCTTTCCCTATTTCTCTTTTTCGCGGGTGGTACCCCTCATCCGAAAACAAGAAATATATGCTAAATTTATGCGGCTCCAACGATAAATTTGCATAGCAGATACTAGGTATTCGTAGCCGTGGAATAGAGCAAGCTGTGCAGCTACGATAACGTGAAAGATCGTCGGCCGTTCTACGTACATACGTACCTACCTAGCTTCTCCTCCTTCGTCGCTTAGGTATCGTGTATAAGTAAAATGTATACGTGTGTGTTATACTTCGGCCAACGTTTGGAACACAGACTTATGTAGTAGAGCACGATTCTCTTGGTCTCTCTCTCTCTCTCTCTCTCTCTCTCTCTATTTCTTTCTATGTGTTTCTCTCTTACTCTTTCTATTTCTCACGTGTTCTAACTCTATCGTCTTCGTCCTTCGTGTCCCTCTTTTTGTCTCTCTCTCTCTCTCTCTCTCTCTCTTTCTCTCTGTCTGTCTCTATTTCTCTCTATCACTCGAGACGATGAGTTTCACCAAGCAAAAGGAGAAACTTTAACTCTTCTATAATCGTATGTGTTTCTCTCTTAGAACATTCGAACATAAATCACATTTATCGGTTTCCTTAATATCACTTTTCGCTCAATTAACCCCGTGATCGTGGGCGTCGATTTTCTTTAACGAGTCTTTTTTCCTCTTTCTTTTTTCTTTCTTTTTTTTTCCTCTCTTTATTTTCTTCTCCTTCTTGTTCTTCTTCTTTTATGGCATATTGTTCGATCGCAATCATAAATATCGTTAGGATAAGTACACGATAAAAATCGCGCTTTTTACGTATCTCTCTTTTTTCTCTCTTTGTCCAGTTTTATACGTGCTATATATCCATCGTGATTGGATTAAAATTTGAAGAGGTCGTCGCGGTTTTCTCCTTTTTCAAAATTTATCTCAGCCATTTCGTTACTTCAACGTAACGTCATACCTTATTCTCGAGTTTGCACTCAGAAAAATAGAATTCTGACGGAATAGAAACTAGAAAGTGGCTTTCTTCCTTTCCATATCTCTTCTCTCACTTTCTCCAACGAGGAAAATTATTCTTCAGAAAATCCACACACGACGCAGACGCGTACATACGAAGACACAAATACAAACACGTGCGCGCGCGAATACAGACGCACATATGCACACAGACATAAAGACAATTCCGAGACTGCAAAACGTGTACCATCCAAACGTGTAGCTCATTTTGCGAAAACCTACAAATCCCATTCGTCCACGCAAATACTCACCAATCTTTCTACTTCCCAGCTTTAGGGGTTGGGACCATTTCCCCCTGTCTGCTACTTTTTTCGTTTGCTAGAAATCGACTGCACGTCGAAGATTGGCAAGCTACGGATTCCAGCTTGTAGTGGATAGAAAACGAATTTCGGACGTACACGACGAATTACTCGATCGAAGGGAATCGAACCGATCGACTGTTTCGTTCGGACGACAAAATCGAACAAAGCTAACCTTGATGAAAGTACTTTTCTGTCGGAGCACGTGAAATTACCACGAAACTTTATGCCATTTTTATTTTTACGATCACTTTAATTTGTTCGAGTTGATCGTTTCGAGTTGATTCTCAAAAAAAAAAAAAAAGAAAAAAAAAAGAAAAAAAGAAAAGAAAAAAGAAAAAAAAAAGAACTGTATCGGTCCGCGAAATTTTATCTTCGAATGATAAGAGGTATGATAAATGTAATACAAATAAATAGTATAATATAATGATATAATAAATAACCTAATAAATCGTATGTACAAATTTTCATACTTTTACTATACTTTTATTTTTATTTTCAACGATATATCAATTAGATCATTAAAAAAAGAAAAAAATATTTATGAATTTTCGATTAGTCTAATGAACGATCTAATATCAAATATATAATAATAATAATAATAATAATAATAATAATCACCACAATAACACAAGTTTTCTATTATACCCCTTAAATTAAACATATCTTCATTTCTGATAATATATTTAATATTATACAATTGCCATTCAATTATTCTAACACTTTCGATCGATTTAATAAAACGATCGCGACTTGTTTAATTACATCCTAAACAATTTAACTCGGTACATTATTCGAAATATCTATTCGTCGACATTATCAAATCGAATCATTATCATTCGAAGAGAATTGTCATGGAAGAATCGATCGGATCAAAGATCCTTTACCATACGAATACGAAGTCATTTAATGTAAGTAGTACGTTCACGTGGCACTTAGGAAAACGTGGAACGTTATAGGAGTCTTCTACCCTCTCTCTTCCACCTCTTCGCCACCCCATCGTTTCGATTCGAAACTCTACCAGCAGATACGAATTTCCTAAATCCGGACCTTTGTGTCCGTTTCCGTAACGGCTATCCCGAGAGAGGCTCCTAGATTCGATTTCGAGGGATTGCTCTCTCTCTCTCTCTCTCTTTCTCTCTCTACAATTTTCTCTCATCCTCTTGTGACCCCCACCCTTTTCTTCTTTCTTTCTCTAACTCGTGACAGGGCTTGGTGATATCGGTGCCAGGAACTTGAGTCACCGATTCGGTTCGAGCATTCTTCTCTCTCTCTCTCTCTCTCTTTCTCTATCTCTCTCTTTCTCTTTCTATCTTTCACGAATGGCTAATGGCTAGACGCGTTTGATTACCGCGGATTTAACGGGAATCTCTCTGTCTCTCTCTTTCTTTTTCTCTCTTTTTCTCTCTCTTTCTCTCGTATATCCGACACTTTAGATTGCATTCAGCCGGTTCAGACCAAGCCGAATCCTTTCGTCTATTTCGCCTTCGCAGAGAAAACCACGAGTTATCCGTATCTCTCTTCCTCTCTTTCCTTCTCTCTTTTTCTTTCTTTCTTTCTTTCTTTCTTTCTCTCTCTCTCTCTCTCTCTCTCTTTCTGTCTGTCTGTCTGACTGTCTATCTATCTATCTATCTACTCGTTACTCAACGATACAGATTGTCTCCGTCCAGCTGGATTACCTGCAGGTGTTCTAACGCCTATAACGATCTACGAGCAACATCTTCCTCCCTCTCTTTCTATTCTCGTTCTCACACTTTTCAAGAACCCAACCGACAGTTTCCTTCTAATCGCTTTACGTTTCCAAGAATCTCCGATAAAACTCTCATCGATATAAAACGAATCCGTTGGAAATCATTTGCTCTTCGTTTCTTTGTTTTCTTTTTTCTTTCTTCTTTTTTTTTCAATTACATAGTTTTCTTACGAAGTATCGAGAAACGGAAGTGGAAGGAGGAGAGGGTACGGTAAACGAAGGGTTTAGGGCGAGAAAAAGAAAAATTGTTGGAAAAATGTTTCGAAGGGTGCCGATTGTATTAGTACAAAAGAATATTGTTACCCCATTTCAACTGTCGATATATTCGATGAGTCAAGTACTGTATGGATTTCGTTGAGTGAGAAAAAGAGAAAAATATATATATATACACACACACAAATCTCTCTTTATATAAATATATATATATATATATAGGTAGATATCTCTCTCTCTCTCTATATATATATATACACACACACAAATATATATATATATATACATTGGTAGATATCTCTCTCTCTCTATATATATATATACATGTAGAGAGAGAGAGAGAGAGAGAGAGAAAGAAAGGGAGAGAAAAGGGACCGTCGTTGACGTGGAAGGGCCGCGACTAGCGAAGAGGACGTACGGGATGGGTGGAAGGGTGGGAAGGGAGGAGAGGAAGAGAAGGACTATAGGGGGGCCCGAGATAGGGGAGGAAGAGGAGGAGGAGGAGGTCGGTCTCGACTGTATGGTTATTACCATCAATAATGGCAATTTGGTTTGCAAATGGCTCGAAACGCCGGGCAGAACCGTTCCTACCTACAATTTCCCTCTATTTTGCGGCAGGAGAGCACTCGGCCTCTCTCGCACAGTCGGCTACATTGAAATGCCTTGAGTCAACATTTGCCTACGCTCGCACAAATTGATTTTATTTAAATCCAAAGTACGAAGGACGAAAGGCGCCGCCGTTTCGACGAGCCGGCCACTTAATTGCGTTATCGCGAAATCTTTCTCTCTCTTACGGAGAATGAAACGGAAGTTTCGTAAGGAGATCGAAAGAAAGTGTAAAGAAGATTCCGATCGAGTATTGACTAGGTAGGTAGAGGTAGGTAGGTAGGTAAAAAAGTAGGTAGATACCTATCGACAAAGTAAGTATATTCTTAACATATCTGAAAAAAAAAAAAAAAGAAAGAAAAAGATTTATATCAGAAACTCGATCTTGGTAATTTGAAATTATTATTAGATCCTTAACAATACTTGAAATATTTACGTCATTTCATTACATACCACATTGATAGCAATGAATATTTTATTTGATAGAACGTATCCGGTATGTTATACAAAATAATTTAACTTCACGTTCTTTTAGAAGATATTAAAAAATCATGGAGGATTAATTAATAGAAGATTCGTTAAAAGACGAATCGTTATCGCTCGAGATCTAAATAAATGAAAAAGAATGAGTAAAAGCGTTAAATAGATCGAGACGGTAAATCAGAAGAGGATTATAGCTACGGGCCGGTCGTAGGTGGTTTTGCGGTGGTTTCAGCTTAACGAACTTCCAGAAGCGAACACGCCTCCGTCCCAATTTCTCGAACGGTCTCGAAAGGATAGTCGCCAGGCTTGAGGCTTAATAAGGTTAAAGGGAGGTTGCTGAACGTTGTAAAGGGGTGACTGTAGAGAACTAAAGAGAGAAAGAGAGAGTGAGAGTGAAAGAGTGAGAAAGAGAGAAAGAGAGTGAAAACCAAGAAGAGAGGTGTAAGTGCGAG
>NC_057699.1:1478962-1493962 GCF_014466175.1 Vespula pensylvanica | reverse complement strand
ATAGGTAATAAATTGGAGATTAATGTAAGTTAATATACAGTTTCATTAAGATCTTTTACTGAAATTTTCAAATCTGAAATATCTTCAGGTATAAAAGTAATGTGATATAAAATGTAATATCATTTTTAAAATCATGTATGTATGCGTAATAATACTTTATTAAATTACAAATTATGCGAAGTATTAGGTATCACAGCTTAGAAACCGAATCTTTATAAATTCTTAAATATCTCTAATATTACATATGATTTAAATAATATTACAGAAAAAAGAGAGAGAGAGAGAGAGAGAGAGAGAGAGAGAGAGAGAGAGATTGAGAAAGCGAGAAAAAGTGTTAGGTGTGTCATCATAGATAGATTAGAGATGATTAGAAATAATGATAAATTGATGATAGATTAGAAACGAATTTCTAAAAAAAGACTTATAACAATTTCACACACATACGTTTAATGCATATTACATTCGTATCAATTAATATATACGTATAATTTAAAAATGATTTGCAAAGTGTTTTGATATATCTCATTTTAGAAAGAAACTTATTAAACTTTCTTACGACTAATCTGACGCATGTGTATGTATCGCATATTACATATTTTCACTTAATAAAAGAATATTAAATCATTACAAATTATATATATTAAAAAATAATATATACTAAATTATATATATTAAAAATTATTCGATGTTATATGTCTCAGTTTAGATATACCTAAATATTGAAAAGTATCTTATTATCGTGATATGCGTATCGCGTATTTTCTATTCCTCTTTTCCTTTTTATATCTTTATTTACTTACTTATTTTCTTAAATTAAGATTTTAATATAACAAAAGCTCGAAGAAACGAGGAAGAAAAATATCTTAGAGGATATATTGGGAATGCATCTCGCATCATCTCGCGATACCGAGAAGACATCGTCGTATACTGGCACGGAACCTATTTTATGTGTGGGCATACGACGACGGTAGCTACGATTAATGGTGTACGGTAGGGATAGAAGGGATGAAAGGGGTGAAGGGAGGAGGAGAAAGAAAAGGGGAAGGGTTAGATGTTAACGTACAACAAAGTGTTTTATAACCTCAAAGAGACATGCGCTGTTTCTCCTCTGGAACGTACACCGTCTATTTCGTTCCCCTCTTTGCGAAACTAGTAAAGAACCCACAAAGGCAAACACAAAGAAAGAAGAGAAAGAGAAAGAGAGAGAGAGAGAGAGAGAGAGAAACTTCTGTTCTATCTGCCCAGTACTAATAAAGAGAGAATGATGGAACATGAAAGAACCACTAAGGGTAAGGTAATTGCACGCGTATTATGCAAATAATCATTAGAAATAAATGAAAAATTATTAAACAGAACTTCCTGCTTTCGATAAATTACTGTTCTCTTTATTACAGTTAATTCACCAATGTAATACATAAATATATAATATTAACACTAGAACTCTGTCAATCGTCAAAATGTTATCAATTTTTAACAATGTTATTATCGGAATTATCGATATTATCATTTTGATTATTAACTCTGATTTATTTTGTTTAAACGTAATTTAATTTATCTCGTCAAAATAACTCGACGGTACGATGTAGTTACAGAGTTTGGTTAATATCATTTATTTATGGATTTCTTTCTTTCTTTCTTTCTTTCTTTTTTTTTTTTTTAAATTATTTTACACACGCGTTATAGAGACGTACATACACGTGTATATACGTCCATGTACACGTACATGTGTAGAAACACGTATACAACTGTACATTCACGTGTGTATAATAGAACTTTTTGATATATCTAATATTTTAGATAAGACAAACTAACAGAGAAAGTGGGAGAAAGAGAGAGAGAGAGAGAGAGAACGTCTATAGAAATGTTGGATAAATCTGAAATAAAGCGTCGTTATTGGTATCGGTGGTCATTCGGTTAATCCACGTCCATCTCGTAGCAAACACGAAGCATCGATATCTTATCGCTAATAATGCCGAATGCGCGCATCCAGTAAAATTTAATGTCATCCTCGACGTTAATCGATGCTATCCGAAGGAGATAAGCCAAAGCAACGTTTCCTTCCGTTTTGGGGGAGGTCGAACACCATCGATTTTGTTAATAAATCATTGCTGCATCGTCCTATCGTCTCACCGTTCATCATCGACGACGATGCGAATTTTATTCCGCGACCGAAGTCGTGCATCACTTTGACACACTTTCGCGTTCACGAATTATCGAGAAACGATGGCTATCGATAATGTCGAAAACTCTTATCGTTTGCTCCATCATCAGACATTATTAATTATTAGTCAGCATATTAGCCAATTTATCAACACCGTTCGATCTTCTGGAAAATTTGTAATTTCCTGATTTATCATACGAAAATATACGAAAACTTTGTGCGAGTATAAAATATGCGAATGTGTAAAAATAGTTATAAATAAATGTGCGTGCGTTTGTGTGCGTAGGTATATACATAAGGTGGACTAAAAGTTCAGAATCAATTACTCTTTCTCGAGACTTTTTATAATCTTTTAATTAGACTTACAGTTCCACAAACTAGGCTTATGCAGTTTTACAATTTGAAAGAAGAAGAAAAGAAAAAAGAAACGAGAAAGAAAAAAATTGGCTTATAAAGTCTCGAGAAAGAGTAAACTATCGTTAAAGCTAGCTAGAAAATTATGGTCCATTCTGTAAATATATTTTCTTAACTTATAATTAGATCATAAAAATAAGTCACTACAATTCGATATCTCTGTCTATTTAAGACAATATCGTCAAATATAGGGAAAATTGGATCCAATCCGTAGAAAGGAGAAATACGAGAGAGAAAAAAGAAAGAAAGAAAGAAGAAGAAAAGATAAAAAAAAAAAACGAAAACGAAAACAAAAAGAGAAGAAGAAGAAACGCTAATTAGCTGTAGTAAAAAAAAAAAAAAAAAGAAAAGAAAAAGAAAAAAGAAAAAACTGAATTGAAGAAATTCAAAAGTCTTATCGATAAAATCTTTCGTACGAATTGGGAGCAACGTTCAAAAGAGCACTAAGAAAACGAGTTGGTGTGTTAAGCGTATTACGAGAGTAGTCAACGAAAGGAGATAAAGGAGAGATAGAAGAAAAAGAGAGAGAGAGAGAGAGAGAGAGATACAGAGGGACAGATAGAACGACAGAAAGACAGAAAGAGAGAGAGAGAGAGAGAGAGAGAGAGAGAGAGAGAGAGAGAGAGAGAGAGAGAGAGAAAGAGAAAGAAAAAGAGAAAGAAAGAAAGAGAAAGACGTTCTTATCGTCGAGAAAGAAGGGAAGCTTATCTTGTTCGGTGCTACCAAGAAGAACGTTTCTCGATCGTCGACGAATCTCAAACTAATAATTCGACGATTAGACAAGCTAGTTGGTGCTAAGAAAAAGAACTAATATAAGATCAGAATGCTAAAAGAGTAGGAAGGAAGGAAGGAAGGAAGGAAGGAAGGAAGGAAACGATCGAATAGAAGCTGACCGGATAAGTTGCTCGTAAAACATCGTCCTATCGAATACGTATCAGTAAGTGGCTAACCAAGTCGATAGTCTCGATTCGAGTGAGACGATAAAGTAAGCATGACGTTCCCTCGAGTATATTCAGTCCCTCTTTTTTCTCTCTTTGTCTATCTCTTTCACCTTTTTTGTCTCTTTCTACGATCTTTTTTTTTTCAATGAGACAGAGAGAGAGAGAGAGAGAGAGAGAGAGAGAGAGAGAGAGAGAGAGAGAGAGAGAGAGAGAAGAAGTTTTAAAGACAATTAGAAACTTTGTTATAATCATACTTTTTCTAATCGTATGTATTTTACTTAGCGAAATGTAAATTAGAATTTTGTCTCTTGATACTAATCTTCGTTTCTCTCTCTCTCTCTCTCTATCTCTTTTTATTTCTTCCTACGATTTTTTTTTTTTTTTTTTTTTCAATAAAAGACAGACAAAGACAGAAGTAAAGAAGTTTTAAAGGCAATTAAAAAGTCTATTATCATCATACTTTTTTTTTTTTAATCGGACGGATTTAACTTAGCGAAATGCAAATTAGAATTTTGTCTCTTGATACTAATCTTCTATCTGTCTGTCTATTTGTCCCTCTCTTTCTCTCTCTCTTTTTCCATCTATCTATCTTTCTATCTGTCTATCTGTCTCTTTCTCTTTGGATTCCTTTTAATAAACATCTGCCTTCCCGCATGTCTTGCGGTCGTCGCTCCCATCTCTCACATTCATCTCTGTTTATCTTTATTACTTAAACCGCTAACGGCGAACTCTCAACTCGTCTTCGACGTGAACCGAGAAACGGGCTTCTCTCATCTCTCTCTCTCTCTCTCTCTCTCTCTCTCTCTCTCTCTCTCTTCTTCCTTCTCCTTCTCCTTCTCCTCCCATATCATCGGCACAATTATCGAGTCTGCTTTCGGAGGCCTAGGTCGAGAACCTCAAGACTATACTACTCCACTGGCATCTTCCTAACTACAGATTGGCATCCCCCGTTACACCGTAAAACAATGTTTACAATGCAAACACGTCCCTTCGCTATGAGAATTTCAATTCAATTCTCAGACTCGTGTAGTCAATGTGCCAGTGGTTTCTACCGTTCCAAACGTATACTTAAGTTTTGTATCGGGCGAACGAAACGACCAACGAACTTTTTCGTCTTTCTTTTCCTTTTATTTTCTTTATCCTTCTCTCTCTCTCTCTCTCTTTCTTTCTCTTTTTTTTTCTTTTTCACTTTAATCTTCTACGCGAAATCTCACGACGAGAGTCTTCGTTATTTTACCACAAAGGAAAAGAATATGAAAAAGAAAAAAGGATAGTATAGTTTGAGCGGGAAAATTTGTGGTACGTAGCTAGGTATTACAATTTCAAAGGAAGAAGAAAGTCCTCTCTCTCTCTCTCTCTCTCTCTCTCTCTCTCTCTTTCGCGTTTCCCCTCTCTTCCTTTCTCTTATCGTATCTCCGATGAATTTTCAGACATTTACAGCGTTACCTCAAAAACCTGACGCATCTCCTTTGAGCCCTTTTCGACAAAAGGGCTTGCGGGCAATGCCATCCCCTTAACAAACGATACTTACACACCACGTACGTGCGTAACTCGCGATGAATTCAACGAGATTCCCGGTTAGGGTATTATCATCGCCGTCTATTTAGTTTACAGAGTATATACGTTCGAATATCTTTTTTCATTTAAACCAAATTTTCTTATGCGAAGCATTTAGTTAGTGTTTCTTTTTTTTTTTTTTTTAAGTTAGTTTTACGAAATTTATGTTATATACTTATATCTACTATATTATATCTTATATTATGTACTATACTTATATCTACTATCTAGATTATAATATATCTATTATAATATTTATGATATTATTATAATCTATGTTATATCGGTACTTTGGAAAATGATAAGGATCGAACGATAAATACGAATCGATATAACGAAACGAAAAACTATGGGAAATACAAGTGAAAAGATAGGATAGAAGAAACTAAAGGATCTCCTTTGATAATTTAGGGCACGTTGTCCGAAGGGTCCCACGACTCGTATTATTACGGTAATGTTATTAAAACTTCGCTTCTTTGTCCTTAGTTGCTTCTCTCTTTCTCTCGTTCTGTCTACTTTTCGTTTCTTACTTTCCATCTCTCTCTCTCTTTCTCTCTCTCTCTTTCTACCGTGCAAGAGCTTTCCGTCCTTAATTAACGAGTTAAGAACGGAAAGTTAGGGCTCGTGAACCTTATGAAACAACGACGAAGACCCTGTGGGACGTGACGAATGACAAAATTAACGAACTCGTCCTTTTGAGCCTTGATTATCGCCGCACGTGTCCCGAAAATCTTCGGCTGCCACGTAGAATTTCTTAAATGTTTTCCCTTTTTTTCTCGAGGCTACGAATAAAGGGAAAAGAATCTTTCCCGTTCAACGTTCTACGTAATACAGTTAATCGTTAAAACACACGAATACGTTATATATCTATAGAAGAAATACACATAGATATTCTTACATCTTATATGGAGTAATTAATTAAAAAAAAAAAAAAAAAAGAAAAAAAAATAATAAGAAACGAAATAATAAAATTAGATAGGGATAATATATAATCAAAAGAACTGTGAAATATAAAAGGAAATAATAAAAAGAAGATAAGAAGTGATATAATAAGAAATTAAAGAAAGAATAATTAATTACGAAATATCAAATGTATTTCTAACAAAACAAACACGTGGTACGAGTTATATTCATCCAACGAAACTCATTGAATTATCGAAATACGATAAATTGTTTGTTCTTCCCTCGTTTTTACTACTACGATATATTTGATAGTATTTAATCAATGACCATTTGGTTTACCTATAATTTTTTAAACGCTCTCGGTCCAGACGAAATTGTAAATACTTTGAAAGTCCTGAAACGAACCATACACGTTAACGTTTATTTTCAACGATGCACTGTTATACAGAGTGTCCGGTTAGAAAGCAAGTGAAAGGATCGATGTAAATAACGGTCCTTAAGAGACTAACTTAAAAATTTATTTCTCCATTACCGAGCACGGTGTCGAAAAACAAAGATAAATAGTTATCGATTATCTAACGTTCTAATTCGATTTGCTCGTCCGACCGAAAATGAAAAAGCTAGCTAGGCTATCGATCGACAGGTATCCAACGTTACTGTGACTCCTCTCGTCTACTTTATCTTCCTTTCCCTTTTTCTTCGTCCCTTTATCTTCGTTATTATCAAACAAGATCCTTTACTTCTTCCCTTCATCGCGTCGTATCGCCAGCCATCGTAAACCTTCTCTCCCATTCTCCTTCAGGTTGGTTTATTATTAAGTAATTAAATCACTCGTGCCAGGACGGCAACGCAAATTAACTTTCTCGTAACTAAGAGAAACTTGTTTAAAAAGTTTCGAGCTCGAGTAATGGAAATTTTCTTGAACCGAACGCGCATCCGTTGCGGACGATGGGAAGAGCCGTTTGCTGAGCTTAGTAAAAGAGAGAAGAAGAGAGAGGAGAAAAAAGAAAAGTAGAGAAGAAGAAGAGAAGAGAAGAGGAAGAGAAGAAGAAGAAGAAGAAGAAGAAGAAGAAGGAGAAGAAAAGAGTATAGAGAAGAAAGGTTGCTCCTTGTGGTGCTTTAGAGAAAGGGTCCCGTTGCGTTCGGAGATGAGAAATTACTTTTTTATAGAGGAGACTCTCCTTTGATTAATATCAAGGCTTAGGCGATTACGAAGGTACGAAGAATCTTCGAAATAGCGATCGTTTTAAACGTTAAAAAGACGATTCATTCGGAAGTCAACCTATTTACCTACCAACCCGCAAAAGATACGTTTGATCCATTAATTTACTGTAGAAAGAAAGAGAAGGAGAAAAGTGAAAAAAAGAAATGAGGAAGGGAAATGAGAAAGAAAAAAAAGAAGAAGACAAAGAACCAAGATAAACAAAGAAGGAAACAAAATTTTAAAATTAAAAGGAGAGAGAAAAAAGGAAAAGGAAAAAAGAAAAGAAAACGAGAATAAAAAGAGATGAAGAAGAAGAGTTACGTGCCTGGGTCAATCCGTCAGGAATGCTGCACGGCGGCGTCTAATTAAGCTCGCGTTAAAATCGCAACGGTAATCGGGCCGACGAGTCATTTGTCAGTGCCTCTCTTTGGATGAGAATTTCGCAATGAGATTACATTCTTCCACTATTCGTAACTCTTTCTCTTTTTCTCTCTCTCTCTCTCTCTCTCTCTCTCTCGTATGTCAAAGAGAAACGGAACGTTGTTCTCTTCGCCGTGCATTTAAGTCATATTTTCCTCATTGTCGGCTATTGTTCTCAAAAATTTTCATCCTTCTGTCAAATATAATTTTCAACTCACTCGTTGGAAAAACGTATTCGTTTTCCTCCTTAATCCAATAGAAAGATTAAGTTTATTTCGTTCGATTAACTTTCGTTATTAATTCATTTAAATAAAAGAAATTTCATAAGACCTAAGAAGAATCGAAATCTTCAAGATCCTGGAGAATCTCGCATAAATGAGTTTGTAAGATATTTATATGATGATAGAATCGATGCAACTGTTAAAGATACTACGATTATATCCAATACATTCTACGCGAGAATCTATAACGATATACTACATATTTATATATTCATATTCAAAATAAATTCATAATCTATATTAAAATCATTAAGATCTCGTGGTAATACCTGTAGATCATACAATCAATAAATAAATGAAGATAAAAATATATATATATATATAAAAAAAAAAAAAAAAAAGAAAAGTATACAAAACGCGACATGCGCGCATAACGAATAATCTCGTCGTAATCTTATATCGTATCTTATCATTTTATACTATCTTCATTTATTGTTTCTTTTTCTATTCTTACAATACAATATCATGCCAATTAATATAATAAAAAATCAAACGAAAATAATTTTCTTTCGAACTTGAATCCTTTTCCAAGATGGCTTTTTTTTCTCTCTTTTTTTTTTTTCCATCGACGTCGACATCGACGACGACGACGACAACGATATAGAATTAACCCAATTTGATAACGGAGAAGGTGGTTAAAAATTCGATCTCTCTTGCTAAACTCCCACATCCACCCCCTAACTCTCGTTTCCTCGCTTTGCCGGCACATTAACGGCATCGGTGGTGGCACGCTCGAAATAACGGGTGGATCGAGCTACGATGGTGCGTGCACATAGACGTAGAACGACGATGTCGGCATAATTATTATTGATCGTGGCCACGTTACCCGTTGGGGGACGTCGTTCCTCTCTGCTTCTCCCCCTTTTCACCCTCTCTATTTCTCTCTCAC
Organism: Vespula pensylvanica; assembly: GCF_014466175.1. Taxonomy (NCBI): domain Eukaryota; kingdom Metazoa; phylum Arthropoda; class Insecta; order Hymenoptera; family Vespidae; genus Vespula; species Vespula pensylvanica. The sequence continues at coordinate 1,485,192 of NC_057699.1, read as the reverse complement.
CCCTTACTATCTCTCTCTCTCTCTCTCTCTCTCTCTCTCTCTCTATCTCTCTCTATCTATCTCTCTCTCTCTCACTTTATCTCACTCACTCACTCTATCTATCTCATTCTCTCTCTCTCTCTCTCTCTTTCTCTCTCGGCATCGCGGTACCAATCTGCCAGAATATTCATTACCGCGAGAGCCAATCTTCGTCGTAATTATTGTTTTCGCGGTAAACGCGAACATTTTCGGATTATCGTTCGGAACATACCGTACGTTACTAATTAAACTCTATACCTTCGTTAATCCTCCTACGATTACTTTTCCTATAATTGTCATTCATCATTCTTTATTTCGAGATAAAAGATTAATAGATTCATTTATAGTGGAATCATTTACTCGATCTAATGTTTTAACGTTTGATTTCTTTTTTTTTTTGTTTTCTTTTTTGTCCTCTTTATAATTATCTCTTATCGAATATGTTGCGTATGTGTATTTGTGTGTGTGTGTGTGTGTATTTGTGTGTAATATTGTATTTTATTATAGATACAATATTAAAGTACAAAGTATTATGAACGGTCATTACGGTACTTAGTATCGTATTTAATTATCTTTTATATTATTATTTGGCAGGATTTTTGTGGGATTTTTAATTATTATTATAGTAACGTTTATAAAATATTATACATATATATATATATATATACACATATATAAAAGATAAAATGTTTCATTTGAATTAATTAGATATAAATAAAATTATCAAAAATTTCTTTAGATATCTTCATTCGATTATAAAAATAATCGATTAACAATAACGCATCAACGATCAAATTTCAAGTTTTCGTAGTTTCAAGTTTGAAAAATTTACAGTTGCAGGAAAATCTCGATTTCGATGGGTTCGATTTTGATTTCGACTTCGATCTCGTTGGACGATCGCTAAAAGCATTCTAGATAAGCTATGCTCTATACGTATTTTTCTCGATGTACGTTGCTAATTAACAAGAAGCTTTTCCACGCTTTTCAAACTTCGGAAGCGATATTTGCGCTTGATACGATTTCGTTAGCGTTGAAACTTTATACGGTAATAGCATTTTTAAATGTTGAAAAAGGATGAACGAAAAGGAGGAAAAGCCTTCGTACAACGGGTTGGTCACATGCCGAAACAGCAAAAATCCCTTCTCACGTTTTCTACCAGTTCTTTCTACCGACTCTATGCACTACGTACTTTGCCATTAACCTTACAACGGAATTTTAAAACCGTGAGAGAATATTTCGTGGCAAACTTTGCGAGATACCTTGAATGCCTTTATCCGTTTGCGGGAACTCGCAAATGTAATTACGCTTTTGTATCCTGCATGTGTATATATATATATATATATATATTGTTTTCGAGCAAGAAATTCTGTCGAACTTTTCCTACATTTTCTTTTTCTATTTCTTTGTTTTTCGTTTCGTTCCTTCCCCCCGAAAAATAACTTCCATTACTCTTCGTTCGATGGAAAAGAGTGAGAGATAAAGAAAAAAGAAAAACAAGAAGAGTAAAAGAAGAAAGAGAAGAAAGAATAAAAAAAAAAAAAAATAGGGAAAAAGATCGTAAATATTTTATCATTCCTCTGTGCGCGCGAAATGGGCGCGAAAGCAGGGAGAAGAAGGAAAAAAGAAAAAAAAAAAAAAAAAGAGAGAAAGAAAAAGGAACGAGAGAAAGAAAGGAGGGAAAAAAAATCGTTAAAGCTTCATCGTTCATTAAAAAGTCGATAAATACGCTTACGCTATACGCCTCGAATGCAACAACACCGGTTGGCGTTAGAAACTTCCTGAACGTCTGTTATGGCCACGGGACAGCTTCGGGCTCTACTTACCTGAAACAAAAGAGATGAAAGATCATTGAATTTTCATTGCTCGTTTTATATAACGAAACAATGCTTTCTACGTAACACGATCCCTATCTTTACCTATCACGATCTTCTCGTATCTATTTTTTGATCGTTCGCTCTTTAATCGCCATTATATCCGCACGAGAAAATGCATTTACCAAGCATGCATGCCATGCCAATCCGATTCGAATTATTCTTTCGAAGGTGAAATCTTTCAATGTCGTTAGAGAACGAACAATTCTAACGATTTCTATCTAACGAAACTTTTATTTTCTCTTTCTAACTAACGTGAGAAAATGAATGTCTTTACGTTCTCTCAGTGAACGAAGAGAAAAATTGAGAAAAATAAAAAGAGAGAGAGAGAGAGAGAGAGAGAGAGAGATCGATAGGTACTAGAACTGTTATTATTGCTCGGATCTTCGGATATCCAAGTCTTGAGTATCCAATCGAATTGGATATCCAGATACTTGTTTAAACCACCCTCAACGAATACCATCTCATTTAGTTCCGACTCTTCCGAATGATCCGTTTCACCCTCCTAACGGATAAATTATTATTTGCTTGGAAATAAAAAATGGCGGAACGATTTGGCCCCGTAATAATGATTGATAGAGCTTTATATTTGAATAGTCACGATAAAATATCGAAAAACGAACGGCACTCGATCGTACGAATTAAATTACGAGTATACGAAGAACATTCGAATTTTTATTTCGTATTTCGAGTTATTTATTACGAGTAATAGTAATTCGACGTTAATTTAATATTAATATATCGTAGATTAAAAGCACTGTTAATTTGTATCGTAACATTAGCTCTTTATTTCTAACTCGAGTGAGAAAACTATTTTTTATCATCTTTCGACCATTAAAGATAAAAAGAGAAAAATGAACATGCAGAAAGAGAGAAATCAAGAGAGATCATTGAATCTCGATCAAAACAAGTAGTCGTTGATTGTTACTAGTCATCCTTGAAAACCGCGAATGAAATAACTAAAGAGGCAGAGAGAGAGAGAGAGAGAGAGAGAGAGAGAGAGAGAGAGAGAGAGAGAGAGAGAGAGAGAGAATATATATATATATATATATATATATATATATATATATGTATGTATGTATGTATTGCTGCTTGAACGTTAGTTGGACGGGAGGTCAATGAGTCTTGAATAGTTTTACGGGCTCGAACAGCCCGTAACGTTATCCTCCATTCGTTCCCTCAACCAAGCTCACTCACCCCTCACTTTGTTTGGGGAAGCTTACAAGCGAAACCACGCTTGCGCTCACCCTCTAAAAGAGAGAGAGAGAGAGAGAGACAAAGAGTGAGATAGAGAGAGAGAGAGTGAGAGTGAGTAAGAGAGAAAGAGAGGGAGAAGATTCCTTCGTTCTGTAGCTACCGCAATCTTCTAGACTTCCTTTCTTGCTTCGATATCTCTCATCTTTCGACACTAGGAACATAAGGGAAAAAAGAAAAAGAAAACAGAAAAGAAAAATAAAAGGAAAGAAAGAGATAGGACATGCTGGGGAATGCGCTAAAGAGGGAGAAAGAGAGAGCGAGAGTGAGAGGGAGGGATTGCTTAGATAGATAGATAGGTAGATGGTTAGATAGAGAAGATAGATGGTGCAGATAGAGGAGAAGAGTGGCTGGAGGAGTGAGGGGAAGAACAAGTAGAGATTTTGTGTCGCTTGGATGAACAAATCCGCGATAACGAAAGCTCTTGCAAGAGAGACAGAGAGCTCTCTCTCTCCCTCTCTCCCTCTCTCTCTCTCTCTCTCTCTTTCTCTCTCTCTCTCTCTCTGTCTGTCTCTCTTTCTGTTACAAGTGAGTGCACTATCTCGAGGCAAGTTCCCTACTACCTTCTAGGTAATAAACTCGCCTAATTCTAGGCCGCAACGTCTTCGGCGTCGTTTACTTCTCTCTTTGCCAAGAGACTTTTCGTTTTATTCATGGCACATCGTTTCTCCTTATCCCACTTTATGTTTTGCGCATCATTCGCGCAAGTTATCTCGCTCGAATCTCTTTGTCGTAGAAGAAGATTCTTGATGCGTTTCAAAGAGCAAAATCGTGAAACTTTATTTGTTCAAGTTGCGATCGTTTAAGAGTAATATCTCGTGGTGTAATTTTTCTCTTTTATCATCGTAAACTTTCGTCAAACGATGTTTCGTTGTTCTATTGTATATTTATGATAAATATATATATTACTTGGAATGAAAAATATTGATAATTGATCTTGATTTTAAAACCGACGTTGATCTTGATTGAATTTGATTTGTAATAGAAAATAAGGTGAATATATCCGATTAACAAGTTTCCTATTAACCAATCGATTTAAACGAATTCCTTTAAAGTCCATAAATAATAATAAAGTTTAAAACGCAATCGTACAACGACGTTGAAAAACTTTATCGTAGTTGTTCTCTTTCTCTCTCTCTTCTTTATCTTCTTTTTTTCTTTTTTTTTTCTATTTCGATATCATCGATATATCGATTTCTCTTCGGTTTATTAAGTCCATAGAAATTTCTTCGAGCTCTTACACTACGTTCTCTTTTTCCCTTCCAGAAAAATTTACGAAAGGATCGATCACGTGGAAAATAAGACTGAGATAGACGGAAAGTTTCGATTCGTCGTTGAAGGAACTAACGTGCACCGCCTGTAAAAGGCGTGAGGCTGTTCACGGGGGGACAATGGGAGAACGATGCTCGATCCGAGTTTCATTTAAACGTGTATATATACATACACACACATACACACGCATATATACACATACATATACACATGCGTATATCCACCCCCTATACAAGGGAAAGTTTGGTTTTAGAGTTTCCACGCGCTCACATTCAGAAAGAGAGAGAAAGAAAGAGAAAAAGAGAGAATGAGAGAGAAAGAGAGAGAGAAACTAGACCTCGTCCTCGTTCTTTTCTACTCACAGCTCATTGCCGGCAACTTTTCTGCGGTTTCCTCCCGTCCCTCCGACAAAGGACACCGGCTTACCGCAGGACCACTCACTCGGCATCGTCTATCTCCCGTCTTAAAAACGAGAACGAGTTTTGTACCTCGTGGAAGGACTCGAAAACGAAGCTTCACTGTACGATCTTACGAAGCGCGGAATCCGTAAAAGACGCGTGGCTTAAGTCGAACGAACGAGAGAGATAGAGAGAAGAAAAGAGCGAGCGAGAGAGAGAGAGAGAGAGAGAGAGAGAGAGAGAGAGAGAGAGAGAGAAGGAGACGAGAAAGAAAAAGGAAATGATGGGGGTTGAGACTGGATAACGAACATCCTAATACCATGGATATATTCTTTGAAACTCTAACTGGCTCTACGAATCTTTTGCGAAACTTTCTTCTTCCCGCAATGAACTATAATTAATAAGAACTATAATTTAATAGTAGCGGCAGTCTCCTTATTACTTTTGAATACGTTCTATAAGGATAATTGCATAAATATATTTTATATATATATATATATATATATATATATATATATATAGGTAATTAAAATCTTCTTTAATCAGGAATCTCGTTAGACGTTAACAAAGAACATAGACGAAGAAGGAGAGAGGAAAATTGACGTGCAAAAAATCTTTATTTAAATATATTGCAATATTTATGTATACACATATATATGTGTGTGTGTGTGTGTGTGTGTATGTGTATTTTTTATATCAATATCTGTCTCATTAAACGTCACGTAGAAATTAACGAAACGTTCCACACATTCGCTTCTCCAGCCCTTCCCAATTCTCCTCTTCCTCCCTCTCACCACCCCTTACCACCCACCCGCCCACAATCGTCGAGTGTACTCCGTTAAAAGCATAATTAAACAGCAGCGCGAGCGTTGCAATTGGCAGTGTAAAAATTTTGATGGGATAGCGGTTTCAATGGCGAACCGCAAATCCGAATACGTAGGGATGGAAGGGTGGTAGGTAGTTTTGCCAGAGGCGACCGATCCGAATTGAGCCGATCAAAGTGATCTGTCCGATCAAAGAAAAGAAGAAAGAAAAGAAAAATCTTTTCGAAAGAGAAATTAGAAAAAAAAAGAAGAAGAAAGAAAGAAAGAAAGAAAGAAAGAGGAGGAAGAGGAAGAGGAAGAGGAGAATGAAAGAAGGAGAAGCGAAGGGAAAGGGGAAAATATTTGTATAGCTTCATTCCGTTTGTTAAGGTACAAACGATCGATGATATTCGAAGGAAATCTCCTCAGTTGTCGAAGATATTCAAGCAAAGGGTATTGTTTAGAAAGACAACGAGAGTCACGGAGCGTAAGATGGATTCGGTTATTCTCTCGTCCTCGAGCGTCTTGGTTTGCTATAGAAGCGAAGAAGACGGTAATGCGAGAGAGAGAGAGAGAGAGAAAGAGAAAGAGAAAGAGAGAGAGAGAGAGAGAGA
>NC_057699.1:1476612-1478862 GCF_014466175.1 Vespula pensylvanica | reverse complement strand
GAGAGAGAGAGAGAGAGAGAGAGAAGAGAACAGAGAGACACCTTCCGCAGGAACGTGTAAGCCGGTGTGCTTGGAGGGTCGTCGAACAGGGACGAGTTGGACGTAGATATACAGTGTGCGTTGAAGTGGAACGAAGTGGAGCCGAGCCGAGAGTCGAGTCGAGTCGAGTCGACTCGTAGTCTCGGAGGCAGAGGCAGAGGCAAGAATGGAGGTGGAAGTGGAGGTGGAAGTGGAGGTGGAGGCGGAAACGAGGTGGAGGCGAGCCAGAGTCGAGTCGAGTGGAGTCAAGTGGAGTGGAGAGAAGTCTGAGTCCTGGGTAGACTGGGTAATGCATCGTATTAATGACGATACCACCGGCGAAGGTCCCCCCCGTTAATTCGAGGGTGTCGAGTGGTGCACCAATTAAGTCCTATGTCATTAGAAAGAGAGACACGTGAAATGTTGCTAGTCAACGGGCGTCGATCTGTTACCGTTTCTATTCTGTAAACATCTTACGAATGCTCGTGCTTGCTCAACCGAGAGAGAGAGAGAGAGAGAGAGAGAGAGAGAGAGAGAGAGAGAGAGAGAGAGAGAGAGAGAGAGAGAGAGAGAGAGAGAGAGAGAGATACTTCAAACGATTTTACTCAATTGAAATTTCTTGCTCGTTTTAGTTTTGTTTGATACGAATCAGGCATGATATATAAGTATATCGTATTTATCGGTATTTTTAATTTAATGAGTTACTGTTTTTGATCTGTTTCTTAAGAAAAATTATATATATATATATATATATGTATATGTATGTATGTATGTATATGTATATAGATATAGAAAGATATATTTATATGTATTTAAAAGATAGCGTTTATTTGGATAAAGATTGTCTAGATTTTGTCAATTAATAATTTGTTTTGTTATCTTTCGTTCAGCAATTTCATTTTAGCTAAGGACTATTTTATTTTCTTCTTAAGATAGCAAGGGTTATATGGTTCACATTTATATAGAGGGATATATTTCCTAAATTGAAGTTCCACTTTCTTTTCCTTCTTCTTCTTCTTCTTCTTCTTCTTCTTGCTTTATTTTTATTTTTTTATTTGTTTAATATCAGAACGAACATGATAAAAGTATGAGTAATGGTGAAGGTATAGATGGATGGATGTGGATCATAAGTAGCAAGTGTGGAAATGCATGAATATCTAAATAAAGTAAAGCTTATCTAATTTTACTCAGTATATTATGAAGTGAAGATTGTGATATTATGACATTATATGAATTATTATATGCATGACAAATGTTGATAACGATAAGAATTAAGCTCGAGGAAGAAAAATAAGAAGAGTAAGAGAGAGAGAGAGAGAGAGAGAGAGAGAAAGAGAGAAGAAAACAATAAAGAAGATAAAGTCCACTTAACCGTAAATAATGAAAGAACGTTTTTATCGCGAAACAAAGGTAAGAGTACAAAGAGAATAGAGAGACGAAATTAAATATCTCGTATAATCGATATCTCGCGGGCGTGCGAAAAGAGAAATGTCGAAAAGAGTGAGATATATCGAGCGAGAGAGTAGTTCGTGAAAATCGATTAATCCTACTTTTCGTTTTCGCCTCGACGGCTATTCGAATCAAACGACGCGCTCCTGCGGAGGCACGTTCGGAGGGCAATGAGAATCCAATAAATCTTCCCAGAACTTAAAAAGAGAAATAAGTATAGAAGGAAGTATCAAGGAAACGATGTAAAAAGGGATGTGTGAATATGATGGAACAACGATGAGGATTGAGGATGATAATACGATAATAACTTGATTTAACATTTTACGAAGTCTGTCTTGGAGAAGTTAAAGAATAAAAAAAAAAAAAAAAGAAAAGAAAGAAAGAAAGAAAGAAAGAAAGAAAGAAGTATTAGAAATAAATATATATCTACTTATATACGATACGATATATACGGTTTGATAAAAGAACAAGAAAAAAGAAGAAACAAAAAAAGAGATGAAGGTACGATGGCAACGATCGCAGAGCAAGAAAAGTAAGTAAGTAAGTAAGTAAGTAAGTAAGTAAGTAAGTAAGTACATAGTACACGAAAAGGTAGATACGAGAAAAGAATAAATCGAAAGGTAGAATGAGTTGGTAATCCCTTTATCGCCGAGCAAGAGCCGAATGAAATATTAACGAACCAAGCGAATTCGATCTGCTCGTTGGTCGACGAACGAGCAAGCAAGTGAACGAGAAAGAGAATACGAGAGAGAGAGAGAGAGAGAGAGAGAGAGAGAGAGAGAG
>NC_057699.1:1474062-1476602 GCF_014466175.1 Vespula pensylvanica | reverse complement strand
TGTTAGAGAGATCGAAGGAACGGAAAGTGGTTAACCGGTGAAATATCTTTGGCAGCGTGGTCCACGATACGGCACGTAGAAGGTATAAGTAAGACGTGGGTAGTAGTAGTAAGAGGGTAAGGGCTGTGCTAATGCGATTGGTTCGGTTCCTAGGAATTAGAAGTAAGTATCGCGAAGCAGACGTTCTACGATTTTGGAGAAGGCTCTTAGCTTTTGTGTATGTGTCTCTACTTCTCTCTCTCTCTCTCTCTCTCTCTCTCTCTCTCTCTCTCTTTCTCTACATTACTAGATTCCCCGCTAATTACGTAATACCTACTTGAATAGTTACACGAGACAAATAAATCACTTATACGTGTGACATCGACCAATACCAAACTTCTTGCCTGCTATTTCTTGCCCACGTTTCTCTCGATCCTCTTATTCCTCCTCCTTGTTCTCTTCTCTTTCAATTTCTCCATGCTTCGAGTCTTCTCGAATGATTTCCTCGCTATTCCCTTCTTTACTCTTCTCTTCTCTTCTCTTCTCCGTTCTGGACCGTTATGCTCCGTTTTCCTCTGTTAGCTCGATCGGAAGTCACCCTTCCAACCCTCCTACATTTTCTTTCTTTTGTCCGGCGCTAAACTTGCAGAAAATCGAGCCGCTTTTTCCCTCCCTTTTCTTCTTCTTCTTCTTCTTCTTCTTCTTCTTCTTCTTCTTCTTCTTCACCCTCCCATCAAGAAGAATTCTTTCGTTTATAACCTACCAAAGAACGTACCTTTTCATTTTCGTCGCGTTGAAGAAAAACCGTGGATACCACGGAGGAATCGCTTTTCAATAGTTTCTTATTAAAACTCGTCGAAAAATTGAAAACTTATTTTTAACTTTTCACGGGTAAAGAAGGATGGAAGTAAACGAAGGGAGAAAAGGGATGAAGTAGAGAGTGAGGTAGATAGGTAGGTAGGTAGGTAGGTAGGTAGGTAGGTAGGTGGGTAGGAGTGCAGAGTGGATGAGGATGGAGGAAGGACAAGGAGGGTAGCGGGTGACGCTGGTGATGGTGTAAGCGACCGAGAATTATGGAGTTACCGGTACGGTTCGTTTATGTGGATAATCTCTTACGTGTCGGTGGAATAAGAAAAGTTCGCTATTGTAGATCGGAAAGAGCGATATATCAGTGGAAATCGTTTAACGTCGCTCCGATAAAGTCGTAGGATAAATCGTTTACTTCGCTTCGCCGTAGTACGAATCGATTTCCGTGGTAGAAAGAGAAAAAGATAAAAAAAGAGGAAGAGTGAGAGAGAAAGAGAGAGAAAGTAGAAAACGAAGGATGAAAAAAAAGGGGACGAAAAAGAGATCGAGAGAGAGAGAGAGAGAGAGAGAGGCACGTTGTTACGACCTAATCACGTCGCAGTTTCCTGCGAATCAATTTCCTTTCTGCCGAAGAACGAAATAAAACGTTCACCTTTGGAAAACTAACGAGTTCCGACGAGATACTACTACCGAACTATCTCGTGGCAAATAAATAACAGAATCGTGATATGGCCGCGTGCGTAAGAGAGCGTTATATGTTATGTAAAGTAAGGATATATTATAGCATATACACGTGTATTGGCATGAAACATTATAGGAAACAAGGAAGCAAAAAAAAAATATAAGGAAAAGAGAGAGAGAGAGAGAGAGAGAGAGAGAGAGAGAGAGAAGAAAAAGGAAAAGAAAGAAAGAAAAATATTCTGAAACTACGAAGGAAAGGAGATTCCTGTAGTGGCACGTGCATCGAAGCGAAACGCGTTCTAGGGCAATAATATCGTTCTCGTGACGTGTTCGTGGTGCCCCGTACGTCGAAGGAACATTAAAATTTCTTCATACATATGTATGTATAAGCGTGCCCAGAGAAAGGCAATATTAAAAGCCAGTTGAAGGGAAATAATAAAAAAAAAAAGAAAAAAGAAAAAGAAAAAGAAGAAAAAAAGGAGAAAAGGGAAAGCAAAGAAGAAGGAAAAGGAAACATTAAAATAAGAAAAAAAAAGGGAAAGAAAAACAAAGGATGATAGACGGAGAAAGAGAAAAATAGAGAGAGAGAGAAAGAGAGAATGAGAGAGAGAGAGAGAGAGAGAGAAAAGGAGTGAGATAAAAAGAGGCTATAGAAAAGGATAGAGAAGTTGAACGACGTTGGAGTGAGTATCGTGACCTCGGATTGAATCCTCCCCGTCAAGATAAAACTGTTTAGTCGCACTCTCGAGTTATTAATATTGATGAATCCACGATACAGGAAGAAAAAAAAGAAGAAGAAGACGAAGAAGAAGACGAAGAGAGAGAGAGAGAGAGAGAGAGAGAGAGAGAAGAAAAAACAGAAAGAAAGAAAAGAAATAAGAAGAGAGAAGAGAGAAGGCTCAGAGTATAGAGAATGGTCTGCCGCTACGGGAGAGAAGACAGATTTTATCTTGGCGCTCGAGCCGAGGGCAGTTATTTTCAATTTCGCGCTCTCTTTTATATACAGGCTACTTCAAAAAAGGTTGGCCCGGACTTGCTACTTACATCCTTCTTTCTTTTTCTTTCTTTTTCTT